>NW_022630702.1:0-17582 GCF_010909765.2 Amblyraja radiata | reverse complement strand
GGTCCAGGAACATTACAGCCACCACTCTCTGAGTAAAGAAGTGCCCCCTCATGTTACCCCTAAACTTCTGTCCCTTAATTCTCAAGTCATGTCCCCTTGTTTGAATCTTCCCTACTCTCAGTGGGAAAAGCTTATCCACGTCAACTCTGTCTATCCCTCTCATCATTTTAAAGACCTCACTCAAGTCCCCTTAACCTTCTGCGCTCCAAAGAATAAAGCCCTAACTTGTTCAACCTTTCTCTGTAACTTAGTTGCTGAAACCCAGGCAACATTCTAGTAAATCTCCTCTGTACTCTCTCTATTTTGTTGACATCCTTCCTATAATTAGGCGACCAAAATTGTAAACCATACTCCAGAATTGGCCTCACCAATGCCTTGTACAATTTTAACATTACAGCCCAACTTCTATACTCAATGCTCTGATTTATAAAGGCCATCAAGGATCCATCAGCCGAGGCAACGGAACCATCACACAATCGCCAGTGAAATCGGTGCATTTGAAGCTTCAAGACGTCAGGGAAATCCCAGTAAGCTCCGTCCAAGTTAAAACGAGCGAGAGAGTGGATCAACATTGCCGCCTTGTAGCCGCGTCCCAGACGTCTGCAGTGGAAGGGAGAACAAAGGGACTCAGTCCTCGGGTTATCTGGAGGAACAGCGATACAACGAACACAAGTTTATCCAGTGGGGCATCTCCACAAACGCTCACTGAACACACACTGGTCAATGAAGTCGCGTACAAATTGTCACCGCTCTGTGAATCAGTCTGCCGCAGTTTCAATGGCGCAATCGCTGCTTTGTGCGGGACTTGCCGCCGGTCCCCTTCTCTATTGGCATCCACCGCCTCAGCCAGAATACACCTGGGCTCATAACAGGCCAACAGTATACACGGAGTTGCAGACAATGGTAGCAGGGAATAGCACAGCACATAAACAGAAGCTAGGAACAAAGAACTGTTGACACTCGTTAATACACACAAGGACACAGGCCAGTTCAACACCTGCAACGCAGTCCCAGTATACGGGCCTTTAAGGCCAAGATAAGATTCTGTAAAATGAAGAACTTTAAAACTGGAAATGCACAGGTTGGCGGCACAAGCGTGGTGACTATTTGTGCAAGCCTCGGTGAAGTTCAGTATACTTACACTACAATTACAGAAACATAGACAATATGGGCAGGCGTGGGCCATTCGGCCCTTCGAGCCATTCAATATAATCATGGCAGATAATCCAAAATCAATACCTTCCGGCTTTTTCCCCATAATCATTGAAACTTCTCTTGAAATTGTTGCATTTTTGTACTGATCTTAGCTTATGCGTATCTTGAGTAGGATTGTGTGCAAAGCAAATAATTTCACCGTACCAAAGTACACGTGACAATAAAGTATAATTGAATCATTGACTGTTTTGAGTTGATGGACTGGTCTATAGACATGGACTCTGCCACTAAACTGGATGAATATGCCATCACTGTCACAGTCTCCGTCAGCAAGTATGGAGAGGATTGTGGACCGTATAATGCGATACGTCGATTCCCTAAACGGAAACCATGGGTGAATCGTGAGCTCCACTCTCAGGTGAAGCCCGTTTAATTTCGTTTAGTTTAGAGATACAGCCCAGAAACAGGTCCTTCGGCCCAAAGAGTCCGCGCTGTCCAGCGATCCGCAAACACTAACATTATCCGACATACACTAGGGACAATTTACAATTATGTCAAACCAATTAACGTACAAACCTGTACGTCTTTGGAGTGTGGGAGGAAACCGGGGCGCACGGAGGTCACGGTGAGAACGTGCAAACTCCGTACGCTCAGCATCCGGAGTCAAGAGCGAACCCGGATCCGTGGCGCTGTAAGGCATCGACTCAAACGCTGCGCCATCGTGCCGCCCCAATTCTGCAACGTTTAAGTCAAACTATGTCGTGCAGCACAGGTAATCTATCATTGACCGTCGCAGAACCATTAAGAATGCCAAGACGGAATTCCGGACCAAGCTGTAGACCAGAGGCAATGAGACGGATACCCGCATTTTCCGCCCACTTTGAACAGAATGTCTGGATGAATGTCTCCCACTCCTTCAGTCTCGGGTGTAGCTGTAGCAAGGGTTACTGTGACAAGCGTAAGATCGGTCGTCCTGAGAGTGAATCTGTGGAGAGCAACTGGCTGGGATGCTGTCCCCTACTGTCCTCGCGATACACTCGGGAGAGTGCGCCTAAATTCGGCTTTAACCACATCTACAAGCCTGCAGGTGACAACGCTGTGGTGCGCGGATCATGAACAAGGACTAGACGGAACACAAGAGGAAGAGGGAGAGCTTAGCAACACGGTGGCTGACAGGGATTACTATTTCACTCAATGCCAGCAACACGAAGTTGCTAGTTATTGTGTTCAGGAATCATGATAGAGTACCCTGCCTCAATCTACATCAATGGGGCCAAATTGGAAATGGTTGACACGTTGAAATTGCTTGACATTAATATTACCACTGACTTGTAATGGACCGATCATATTGAAGCGACAGCACACCAACAAGAACCTGAGGAAATTCGACATGTCTCCAATGAGTAAGATCTTAAGCTAACGGAATCAAAATATATGGGGAGAAAGCAGGAAAGGGATACTGATTTTGGATGATCAGATATGATCATATAGAATAGCGGTACTGTCTCGAAGGGGCGAATTGCCAACGCCTGCACCTATTTTCTATGTTTCTATGAGTCTTACACGCATCAGGTTTAGTTGCTGGGCCCATTACTGTTTGTCAACTATATCAATGATTTGGATGAGAAGGTACAAAGTCGAATTTGGAAGTTGAAAATGATTACTGGGGCAGTGCGGTACAGTGGACATATTTATTTTTCATGCTATACTAACTTTTCTGATATATCATTTATCATGCAAACATTTCAAACTTGTGTAATATATAAGGCAAAGAGGAAGATACAGATTGCAGACTATAGTTCATAATATAGAATATCATGCTGAATATCGTTGTTTATTCGCATCAAACCCTGTAGGGTTGTAAGAATGCAGAACATGTGCGCAAGCCGCATTGCATAATTCCGTTCTACCTTTGCCCTGAGAAACCGACTTCACAGTTGGAGAATTTCGGGTTTTCTGAAAATACAATAGATTCATTCAAGCGGGTGCAGAAATTATTATTTAACTGTGTCGAAGTGCACAGCTACAACGGTCTATGATGCAATACCTCTATAGCCTTTGATACATACCGAGGCATGGCGGAGCGTAAACAATTAACATTAGGTTTCAGGTATAGATTTAGGATTAATATTATTATTGTTACATGCCCAGTGTAAATAAGCTGTGCTTTGCATGTTATCCAGCGGGCCAAACATGCCATGCGTAGGAACAATCAGTTCGAAGCTAAGTATCAGAGATAGAGCAAAAGAGAAGATACATCGTGCAGAATATAGTTTCAACAATGTAGCGCATCATATCTAGAGTCAAAGTCCAATGTCCTTAATGGGAAAATGGGAAATAAACAGCGTTATAGGTTACGGAAGGACCATTTAGAAGTCAGATAATGGACGAGAATAATCCACTGATTGTGGGCCCTTTGACGTTTGTGTACTTTCTGCCGACTGGGACAGGGAGACGAGGACATTGTCGGGTTGAAACAGGTATTTGTAACATTGGCTACTTTTACGAGGCAGTGTGAAGTATAGACGGAATCAGTGGCGAGACGTCTGGATTGTATGATGCACTGGACTACAACTAGAGTATCGGCATGGTAACTGTGTTAATCCTCATTCATCGCCTTCTCAGCACATTTGTCCTGGATCCTTTGTGCTTAACAACGATCCATCGCCTTTTCTAACATATGAAGAACGTCTGGGTCACGTGTCAATCATAGTCTCCATCATAGTACTAACATTCCCACTGTGAGCATAGTCGATACTTATCCTAAATCTTTAGGCGAAGGTGGGGCTATTATTGCCAAACGGACTGAGGTGCAGTGGAAAGCTTTGTTTTGCATGTTGTACACTTAGCTCAAACAGACCACACACAGATACAATCCGTTCAAATTCAAGTACAATAGATGGAGCTAAGGAACAGATACAGGGTGCAGAATATAGTTCATGATGCAGGACATCAACTGAATACTTTAATGTCCTTTCACCAACACTGGCATGCCCATGTATTTGGAAAAATGAACATGATGTGGTCAAGTCACATCGCATATTTCTGGTCTACCATTTTCCTTGGAACTGCATCTCTTTCAGTTGGAGAATTTGAGTTCTGTAAATACACTAAAACGTTATCGAACCAGATCAAAAGTTCTTCATTTAAACTGTGTCGAGGGGCACAGGTTGATCGATCAATTATGCCATCCTTCTAATACCCATGATACCTCCCTCTTGTTTTATGTAGTAAACATCTAAGTAGCCAAGTGAATTAACTTTTAGGTTTTAGGTTTAGATTTACAATTGGCACATATAAGGATGTGCAAAGTAATAATTTCACATGGCATACAAAAAGATCAGATATTCCATGCAGATATACTATTAGTTGAAACCTAAGTACGATAGAGAATCTATAGGGGAATGTACTGAGTGTAGAATGTAATGAACAGTTGCATTAATTGTTAATTGTGTTTGTAATTTAATTGTAATTATTTTTTTAGCGAAGTATGTAATAACATATAATAAATGTGATTGCACCGCACGTGTTCCACAGACAAAGTTCAATATCTGCAATGGGCTCTAGGTAAATCGGACAATGCCCTTGGTTGTGAAAGGATTGTTCACAACGCTGATAATGGAAGGAAATAAGCTGTTCATAAGTGTGATGGTTCACGCTTTCAGGTGTATGTGGTGGGACACATATTTTATTATGTCGGCTGCTTTTCGGAGGCATCGTGGTGCAGATGGAGTTAATGGTGGGAAGTCTAATCTGTGTGATGAACTGTGCTACATTGAAAACATCTCTGCAATTTCTCGCCGTCTTTGGCAGAACTATCCCCAAACCATTCTACGATTCACCCACACAGTATGTTTTCAATGGTGCATCTGAAGAGGTTTCTGGAAGTTGCGCGAATCTCCTCGGGAAGACCAGTGAGCCTTCTTGTCTGCTGATCTGTGCGGTTGATCCAGGTCGCATTGGTGGTAATATTCACAAGCTACATGAAGCTGAACTATTTCCACTTCCGCACCATTGCTCCTGATTTTCGCATGTATTCCGCCTTGCCTGCAGAATTTAATAACAATCCCCTTCGTCTTGATGACATTGAGGGAGAGGTTATTGTTCTGACACAATGTCAGAAAGTTCACTATCTCTTTCGTGAACTCCGCCTCATCATTGTTCCTGAGCCGGACCCATCACAGTGGTGTCGACAGTAAACCTATTGACGAAATCAGAGGGAACAGTGGAGAGTAAAGTGAGTATCGGAGGGGACCGAGAAATCACCCTTGAAGGGCGCAGGTGTTGTGAGTTATTATGGAGGAGCTGTTGTCACCGATCATCACTCACTGAGGTCCGCGGGCAATGGAGCCGTGGAATCAGTGGCAGAGGGTGGAGAATATTCCTCGGTCCTGGAGTTTGGAGATACCCCCCCCCCCCCACACACACACACACACACACACGCACAGTTACTCACGGTCACACACACAATGCAAAGCTCAGGCCTGTTCACGCATTTAATATCACAATGACTAAACTGATTCAGGTGTCACGTTTATTCCGATACCTGGTAATATTATTATTCAGTTCCATCGTGTCCACAAGGAACTGCCATCAAATCCTGATTGTATGTCATAAACGGCCTTCGCCGTTCTCTTGTGTGGAGGGTACTCGAGATTCAGATATATGAGATAGAACAGTCAGGAGACCCGCATGGTAGTCTTCCTTCCTGCTGCCAGGGTCTAGGATGTATCTCAACGCGTCCACGATATCCTGAAATCAGAGGAAGTGGTGCCTGAGGTCGTGGTACATATTGGTACCAATGACACAGGTAAAACAAGCGAAGAGGTCCTGAAGGGAGGATTTAGGGAGTTGGGAGTAGAGTTAAGGAGAAGGACTAAAAATATACCAAACTCAGGATTACTGGCTGTGCCAAGCGACAGTGAGATTAGGAATGGTGCGAGGTGGAGAATAAATGCGTGGCTGAAGGACTGGTGCAGTGGGCAGGGAGTCAAGTTTCTGGATCATTGGGAATTATTTTGGGGAAGGTGTGAACTGTACAGAAAGGATGGGTTGCACTTGAATCCGAGGGGGACCAATATCCGGGCTGGGAGAATTGCCAAGGCTACTGGGGAGACTTTAAACTAGAACGGTTGGGGGTGGACTCAAATAGAGAAAGCTAGTAGACAGAGTGGGAGGCAGGAGGCAGAGAAGGGAAGCACTCGGAATCAAATTCTAGGGGAGAAAGAAGAAAAGTTAATAAACAGAGAATAAGAGGCGGTGGGTTTCTTAAATGTGTATATTTTAATTCTAGGAGCATTGTAAGAACGGTGGATGAGCTTAGAGCCTGGATTGACACCTGGAAGGATGATGTTGTGGCGATCAGTAAAACATGGTTGCAGGAAGGCTGTGATTGGAAACTAAATATTCCAGGATTTCGTTGCTTCAGGTGTAATAGAATTGGAGGTGCAACAGGTGGGTGTGTTGCATTGCTTGTCAGGGAAGATATTACAGCAGTGTTTTGGCAAGATAGATTAGATGGCTCGTCTAGGGAGGCTATTTGGGTGGAACTGAGACGTGGGAAAGGTGTTGCAACACGTATAGGGGTGTATTATAAACCGCCAAATGGGTAGCGAGAATTGGAAGAGCAAATATGTAAGGATATAGCAGATATTAGTAGTAAGCAATTGTGGTAAGGGATTGTGGGAGATTTCAATTTTCCACACATAGACTGGGAAACACATTCTGCAAATGGGCTGGATGGTTTGGAGTTGGTAAAATGTGTGCAGGATAGTTTTTGCAGCAATACATAGAGGTACCTACTAGAGGGGCAGTGCTGGACCTCCTGTTAGGAAATGAGACAGGTCAGGTGGCGGAGGTATGCGTGAGGGAGCACTTCGGGTCCAGTGATCACAATACCATTAGTTTCAATATAATTATCGAGAGGGTCCTAGGATTGAGATTTTTGATTGGAGAAAGGCTTACTTTGATGAGATGCGCAAGGATCTAAAATGAGTGAATTGGGACATTGTGTTTTATGGGAAGGATATAGAAGAGAAATGGAGGACATTTAAAGGGGAAATTTTAAGAGTACAGAATATTTATGTCCCTGTTCGTTTGGAAGGAAATAGTAAAAATTGGAAAGAGCCATTGTTTTCAAGGGAAATTGGACACTTGGTTCGGAAAAAGAGAAAAATCTACAATAATTATAGAGAGCAAGGAGTAAATGAGATGCTTGAGCAGTATAAAGAATGTAAAAAGAATCTTAAGAAAGAAATTAGAAAAGCTAAAAGAAGATATGAGGTTGCTTTGGCAAGTAAGGTGAAAGAACATCCAAAGGGTTTCTACAGCTATATTAATAGCAAAAGGATAACGAGGGATAAAATTGGTCCATTAGAGAAACAGAGTGGACAGCTATCTTCTGAGCCAAAAGAGATGGGGGAAATATTGAATAATTTATTTTCTTCAGTATTCACTAATGATATTTAATAATGCGAAGTAAGGGAAACAAGTAGAGTACCTATGGAAACCATGAGATTCAAAGAAGAAGAAGTACTGACATTTTGAAATATATAAAAGTGTATAAGTCACCAGGTCCTGACAGGATATTCCCTCGGACATTGAGGGAAGTTAGCGTAGAAATAGCAGGGGCTACGACAGAAATATTTCAAATGCCATTCGAAACGGGAATAGTGCCGGAGGATTGGCGTACTGCGCATGTTGTTCCATTGTTTAAAAAGGGTTCTAAGAGTAAACCTAGCAATTATAGACCAGTTAGTTTGACTTCCGTGATGGGCAAATTAATTGAAAGGATACTTAGAGATACTATATATAAGCATCTGGATAAACAGGGTCTGATTAGGAACAGTCAACATGGATTTATGCCTGGGAGGTCATGTTTGACTAATCTTCTTGAATTTTTTGAAGAGGTTACTAGGAAAATTGATGCAATTAAAGCAGTGAATCTTGTCTATATGGACTTTAGTAATACCTTTGACAAGGTTCCTCGTGGAAGGTAGGTTAAGAAGGTTCAATTGTTCGGTATTAATGCTGGAATAGCAAGATGGATTCAACAGTGGCAGAATGGGAGATGCCAGAGAGTAATGGTGGAATGCTCTTTGTCAGGTTGGAGGCCGGCGACGACTAGTGGGGTGCCTCGGGGATCTGTGTTGGATGCACAGTTGTTTGTCATGTACATCAATGATCTGGATGATGGTTTGGCAAATTAGATTAGTAAGTATGCAGATGATACTAAGATAGGTGGTGTTGTGGATAATGAAGTAGATTTCCAAAGTCTACAGAGAGATTTAGGCCATTTGGAAGAATGGGCTGAAAGATGGCAGATGGAATTTAATGCTGATAAGTGTGAGGTGCTACATCTTTGCAGGACAAATCAAAATAGGACGTACATGGTAAATAATAATAATAATAATAATATAATATATCTTTTATTGTCATTGCACGTCAGTGCAACGAGATTTAGTGTGCAGCTCCACTGATGTCCAGGAAAGGTAAATAAATACAATACATAAACAAACAAGCTGAATTGATTGACGTGACCATCTGAGGGAGACTGTCCAAAGAGGATGGGTGGGGGGGCACTCATTAGGGCCGGTTCAGAGCCGCTATAGCTCTTGGGATGAAACTGTTCCTGAGTCTGGAGGTTCGGGCGTAGAAGGCCTTGTAACGTCTGCCGGAGGGAAGTAGTTGAAACAGACCGTGGCAGGGGTGTGATGAGTCCTTATGGATGCTGAGGGCCTTCCTGAGGCACCGCGTGTGGTAGATGCCCTCCAAGGCTGGTAGCTCTGTCCCGATGATCCTCTGCGCTCTGTTGACGACGCGCTGAAGAGCTCTCCTCTCCGCCTCCGTGCAGCTGAGATACCACGCAGAGATGCCATACGTTAGTATGCTCTCTGTGGTGCAGCGGTAGAACGTTGTCAGCAGCTGTTGGGGCAGACCAGTCTTTTTTAATGTCCTCAGGAAGAACAGTCGTTGCTGTGCCTTCTTGACCAGCGCGGCGGTGTTTGTGGACCATGTGAGGTCTTCTGAAATGTGAGTGCCCAGAAACTTAAAGCTGGACACTCTCTCCACACTTTCCCCATAAATGGAGATTGGGTCGTATTCTCCAGAATGGGGCCTCCTGAAGTCAATGATCAGCTCCTTGGTCTTGGAGGTGTTTAGTGCCAAGTTGTTATTGGCGCACCAGTCCGCCAGGTTCTGCACCTCCGCTCTGTATTTTGTTTCATCACCGTTGGTGATCAGCCCAATCACTGTTGTGTCGTCTGCAAACTTCACGATGGTGTTGGTGTCGAATGCAGGGACACAGTCGTGAGTGAAGAGGGAGTAGAGCATGGGGCTTAGTACACAACCCTGTGGTGTGCCGGTGCTCAGGGTGATGGTGGAGGACAGGTGCGGGCCCAGTCTCACTGCCTGCGGTCGCTCCGTGAGAAAGTTCAGGATCCAAGCGCATATCGGTGAGCTGAGGCCTAGCTGGTGGAGTTTGGTGGTGAGCTTGGTGGGGATGACCGTATTGAATGCAGAGCTATAGTCAATGAAGAGCATCCTCACATACGTGCCCTGTCTGTCCAGGTGAGTCAGGACAGTGTGAAGGGCCAGAGAGATGGCATCCTCTGTCGATCTATTTGCCCTGTATGCAAATTGATGGGAGTCCAGTGAGGCAGGGATGCTGGATTTAATATGGGAGAGGACCAGCCTTTCGAAGCACTTCATGGGGATTGGAGTCAGGGCAACCGGCCGGTAGTCGTTGAGGTTGGTGATTTTGGACTTTTTCGGCACCGGCACTATGGTGGCTGTTTTCAGGCACTTGGGGACCGTTGCCAGAGATAGAGAGAGATTGAAGATTCTCGTGAATACCTCCGCCAGCTGTCCAGCACAGTCCTTTAATACTCTTCCCTGTACACCATCCGGGCCTGCAGCCTTGCGTGGATTGATCCTACGCAGAGCGCACTGTACCTCCTGAGTGCTCAGTGTTAAGGCCTGTCCCTCCGCTATGGCCGGGGTTATTTCACACCTGTTGGTGTTGCCAGTATCGAACCGGGCAAAGAAGGTGTTTAGTTCGTTGGCCAGTGTGATATCACCGTGGGGGCAGGCGGGGCTGCTCTTGTAGTCAGTGATGTCCCTGACACCCTGCCCCCTGGTAGCGAATTGAAGAATGCAGTTGAACAGAGGGATCTAGGATTAGCAGTGCATAGCTCCCTATAGGTGGAATCTCATGTAGATAGGGTGGTAACGACAGCTTTTGGTATGCTAGCCTTTATAAATCAGAGAATTGAGCATAGAATTCGGGATGCAATGATACAATTGTACAAGGCATTGGTGAGACCAATTCTGGAGTATGGTGCACAATTTTGGTCGCCCAATTATAGGAAGGACGTCAATATAATAAAGAGAGTACAGAGCAAATGTACTAGAATATTGCCTGGGTTTCAGCAACTAAGTTACAGAGCAAGGTTGAATAAGTTAGGTCTTTATTATTTGGAGCGCAGAAGATTAAGGGGGGACTTGATATAGGTCTTTAAACCATGAGAGGGATATACAGAGTTGACGTGGATAAGCTTTTCCCATTGAGAGTATGGAAGTTTCAAACAAGAGGACATGACTTCAGAATTAAGGGACAGAAGTTTAGGGATAACACGAGGGGGAACTTCTTTACTCAGAGAGTGCTCAGGGCATGTGCTGGACAACTATCCCCGGTCCTCACTGACATTTTCAATCTGTCACTGGCCCAGGGTGTAGTCCCCACTTGCCTCAAGACCTCAACCATTGTGCCAGTGCCCAAACAATCAGATTCAGGGAGTCTCAAAGACTTCCGCCCAGTGACACTCACCCCTGTCATGGCAAAGTGCTTTGAGCGGCTGATCTTGGCTCACTTCAAAGCCAGCCTCCCCCCCCCCCACACTGGACCCCCATCAGTTTGCCTACCGGACCAACAGGTCCACAGAGGACGCCATATCGGCGGCCCTATACTAAGCCCTGATCCACCTGGACAGCAATAACACCTACATCAGGTTGCTGTTCATTGATTTCATCTCCGCCTTTAACAATGTCATCCCCGCTAGCTTGATCACCAAATTCAGCGGACTTGGCATCTCCACCTCCCTCTGCAACTGGACACTGGATTTCCTCACCAATCATCCACAGTCTGGTAGGGTCAACAACTTCACCTCCTCCACTATAACACAGAACACCGGTGTGCCACAGGGCTGTGTGCTCAGCACTCTCCTCTACTCCCTCTTCACCCATGATTGCATCCCTAAGTATGGCTCCAACGCCATAATTAAATTTTCCGACGACACCACGGTGGTAGGGCTGATCAGTGACAACGACAAGTCAGCCTACAGTGAGGAGGTCCAGCACCTGGCAGCCTGGTGTGCCAACAATAACCTCGTCCTCAACTCCAAGAAGGCGAAGAAAATTATTGTTGACTTCAGGAAGAACAGAGGGGGCAGATATACCGCCATCCATATAAACGGGACTGAAGTAGAGCGCGTCTCCAACTACAAATTCCTCGGGGTACACATCTCGGAGGATCTGTCCTGGTCCCTCAATACCACCAAACTGATCAAAAAGGCGCAGTAGCGCCTTTATTTCCTGAGGACGCTCAAGAAAGCTCACCTGTTCCCCCAGATCCTGACCAACGTTTACCACTGTACCACCGAATGCATCCTGACCACCTGCTTCACAGCATGGTACAGCAGTTGCACCGCAGCGTGCACCGCAGCACCGCAGAAGGCACTACAACGGGTGGTGAAAACCGCTCAGCGCATCTCCGGTGCCCCGCTCCCTGCCATGGATGCCCTCTTCCGAAAACGGTGTCTGAGACGGGCCAGGAAGATCATCAAGGACCCCTCTCACCCTAACCATGGACTATTTGCCCTCCTCCCATCAGGGAGGCGGTACAGGAGCCTCAGGTCTCGAACGAGCAGGATGAGGATCAGCTTTTTCAACAACACACTTACATTGCTGAACTCAAAGTCCCGTCGCTAGATATATTTGGTCTCTCCATCCACAATGTTAACCAGTACTCTTCTTAGTCTAATGTATGTTTGTTCTGTATTTGTTTTTAATTCCTATCTTGCACTATGACTATGACCAGACGCCAAACTGCATTTCGTTGTACGTATACATGTATCTGTGCAATGACAATAAAGTTGAATTGAATTGAATTGAATTGAATTGAATTGAATTGAATTGGTAGCTGTGTGGAATGAGCTTCCAGTGGAAGTGGTGGAGGCAGGTTCGATTGTATCATTTAAAAATAAATTGGATAGGTATATGGATGGGAAACGAATGGAGGGTTATGGTCTGAGTGCAGGTAGATGTGACTACGGGAAAATAAGTGTTTTACAGGATGGCCTGTTTCCGTGCTTTAATTGTTATATGGTTATTTGGTTATATGGTTATATATTACATCTCATCGCAGACACATCCAAGGTGAATTCATATTCTGATCTTCTGATCCTAACGTGTCATATTTCCGGATCGGTGTCAAGGAAAGGCCGCCAACTACACGATGTTAGGGCTCAGTGCGGACGGATATACGATAAACTTTCAGAAAGCATTTGATAAGTTCCCACACAGGAGAGTAGTGGGCAAAATTAGGGCAGGTGGTATTGGGGGAGTTCTGACATGGATAGAGAAGTGGTTGGCAGATAGGAAACAATGAGTTGGGATTAACGGATCCCTTTGAGAATGGCAGGCAGTGACTAGTGGGGCACCGCAAGGCTCGGTGCTGGGGCCGCAGCAATTTACAATATACATCAATGATTTGGATGAAGGGATTGAAAGTAACATGAGAATGCAGGGTGATTTGGAAAGGCTGGGGCAGTGGGCAGATGCCTGGCAGATGAGGTTTACTGCGGATAAATGTGAGGTTATCCACATTGGTAGCAAAAACAGGAAGGCATATTACAATCTAAATTACGTCAATTTGGGAAAAGGGGAAGTACAGCATGGTCTGAGGGTCCTTGTACATCAGGCTATGAAAGTGAGCGTGCAGATGCAGCAGGCAGTGAAGCAAGCGAATTGACATTTACAACATGAGGAAGCGAAGAGCTCCTTCTGCAGTTGTACAGAGCCCTAGTGAGACCACACCTGGAGTATAGTGTGTCGTTTTAGTCCCCTAATTTGAGGGAGGACATTCTTGCTATTGGGGGGGGGGGGGGGGGTGCAGCGTAGGTTCACAAGGTGAATTCCCGGGATGGCGGGTCTGTCATATGCTGAGAGAATGGTGCAGCTGGGCGTGTACACGCTGGAGTTTAGAAGGATGAGAGGGTATCTCATTGAAACTTATAAGAATGTTAAGGCTTTGGGCACACTAGAGGCAGGAAACATGTCTCCGATGCTTGGCGACTCCAGAACCAGGGGCCGCAGTTTAAGAATAAGGGGTAGGCCATTTAGTACAGAGACGAGGACACTTTTTCTCACAGAGAGTGGTGAGTCTGTGGAATTATCTGCCACAGAGGGCGGTGAATGCTTTCAAGAGAGAGCTCTTAAAATTACCGCAGTCAGGCGATGTGGGTAGAAGGCAGGAACTGATTGGGGATGATCAGCCATGATCACATTGAATGGCGGTGCTAGCTCGAAGGGCCAAACTGCCTACTTATGTACCTATTGTCTATGGTCTATAGTCTATTGATACGGAAAAATATAATCTCCGAATTAAACGTCGAAGTAAGAGATTGAAAAAAGAAAGGGAGGAGGGAGATGTGCGGCACATTCGCCGTTTTATTGACGTTTAAGACCATTCTGAGGCGGCAATGTTTCTGTTCAGTCCCCGGGAATGTGTGTTTGAGGTTACAGACAGAGGAGACGCGATCACGTTGAGTGGTGAAACAGCGTGGTTAGTTTTAGTCAGAGGCTCCTGTTGAACCAATTCCTCAACCTGTGGACAAAGATCGCCCAGTCCACCTTCAAACTGGGCACCAGAAGACCTGAGGGAGTCCCTGGAAATTGATATTGCCTCGCTGAGTAAAGTAGATTGAAGGCAATCAGATCAGCAACATGAGGTGGAGAGTTGGATCTGATGAAGTTTGAAACATTATCCTGTTTGCTGGAACAATGCCGCTCCCAATTTCCATCACTCAGTATCGCCGCAATTCCCAGTCTTTGCAGTTTCTCAATCATTTCCATGAATAAATCGCGATCTATCTCAGCGGAAATTTCACTTGGCTGATGTCATCTGTTTGTGAATCATAGAAACATAGAAACATAGAAAATAGGTGCAGGAGTAGGCCATTCGGCCCTTCGAGCCGGCACCGCCATTTAATATGATCATGACTGATCATCCAACTCAGTATCCTGTACCTGCCTTCTCTCCATACCCACTGATCCCTTTAGCCACAAGGGCCACATCTAACTCCCTCTTAAATATAGCCAATGAACTGGCCTCAACTACCTTCTGCGGGAGAGAATTCCACAGATTCACCACTCTCTGTGTGAAAAAGGTTTTCCTCATCTCGGTCCGAAAAGATTTCCCCTTTATCCTTAAACTGTGACCCCTTGTTCTGGACTTCCCCAACATCGGGAACAATTTTCCTGCATCTAACCTGTCCAACCCCTTAAGAATTTTGTACGTTTCTATAAGATCCCCCCTCAATCTTCTAAATTCTAGCGAGTACAAACCGAGTCTATCCAGTCTTTCTTCATATGAAAGTCCTGACATCCCAGAAATCAGTCTGGTGAACCTTCTCTGTACTCCCTCATTTCAACGTCTCTATTTTTAAACTGTGTTGAAACTCCACTGTCTCCGTGGAGACGGAAAATGGTATAAAATCTCGGGGAATGTTCTGCCCCAGCATTTCATTGCGAGAGATTATCACTCGCGCTGGGCAGAGGCAATGGGGTAAAAAGCTTTGGAATATGACAAAAATTGCTGCCGTTGGAATCCCTGGTAAGTGAGCAGAACATATCACGTTTTATAACTCCGTGTGTTACGCGGTGTTGACCTGGTTCTGATCATGTTACAAACTTCCCAACTGATGATCGTTGTACAAGAATATGTGAAGTCTATCAATCCTCTCTGTGACATATTTTTGAATTAACACTGTGATTTGTCTTATTTTCAGAGAGCAGAATCTAGCCCTCTTTTTCTCTCAGTGCCGGAACCGACTAGAATGGTGTTCCTGCCCTCAGTGGGACCTTGCCCAGAGTTGTCCCATTGCTCGGGACAGACAGCTCTCCGGGACGGTATGACTGGGATGGGTTTCACTGTGTCTTAGTTATTGATCACAGTGAACAGCCGCTCCTGTGGACACTGTGTCTCACTGTGGAGTTTGTCACAATCGGATTCCACCGCCTGTTGGTCAATAATTGGATCGATCTCCTGAACAAGTGGCCGCGGAACTGCCGGCGTGTGTGTATTGTTACTGAACTGAACTCACTGTGGAATGAATCTATTAACGGAGCCACTCTGCTGCCGGATACTGTTGTCCCTGCCTTCCCCTTGGAACCATCCTCGTCCCCATCAGATGCCGAGTTCCCAGAGACCTGCTTGAACGCGGCCGGTCACGGTTAAGTCTGTGAAACCGGCCCCATCAGAGACTATGAGCAGGGTTAACTATAGTTGTAGCAGTTGGCTGCTCGTTCTCTCCCCGCCCTTTACCACGCCCGTCCGTCGCCTTATCTCTTCTCCCCTGAAGCAAGCAGGTCGGGCACAGTCCGAGCCGGTTCTAACATTGTTACCAACTCCAACACTGCTGATCTTTGGCTGAAAGTCGAGCCGGTGTTCAGCCCCGGAGACCGTGTTCAGTAAATGCCCAGTGTCCGCTCCCTTCTCTTCCCGCAGTGAATTTAGTGGCGATTGTGATCCTGTCCCGGGGAAAGTGCGGCCTCTCCACTTGCACCACTCGGTACCTGGTGGCCATGGCAGCGGCCGATCTACTGGTCGCCATCACCGACGTCATTTTGTATCAGATCAAATTTCATTACTTTAATTGGAGTTTCCTGTCCATCTACACTGTGTGCCGTGTTAACGTTGTACCGAAGACTGCTGCCACAGACTGTTCTGTCTGGTTCACCGTCACTTTCACCTTTGATCGGTTTGTCGCCATTTGTTGCCAGAAGCTAAAAAGTAAATATTGCAGCGGGAAAACTGCGGCTGTGGTTCGGGCAACAGCCGGCGTTCTGCTCAGTCTGAAAAACGTTCCCCGCTACTTCACACTCGAACCCCGGACAATCATTGACAATGTCCCGTGGTTCTGTGACACTATGGACAGTTATTTCACTGACCCCGGGTGGGTGGCATTTGACTGGATCGACGCGGTTTTAACTCCGTTCCTCCCTTTCGCAGTAATCCTGCTGCTTAACGCTCTGACAGTCCGGCACATTTTAGCGACCAGTCGGGTCCGTAGGGGGCTGAGGGATGAGAGCAAGGGGGAGAACCGCAATGACCCGGAGATGGAGAGCAGGAGGAGGTCTGTGGTTTTACTCTTCACCATCTCCGGCAGCTTCATCCTCCTGTGGCTGACGGTGGTTGTAAACTTCGTCTATTATCAGATGACAGGAATTTCAAATGATCTGAATGATTCTCAATATATCTTTGCCTACGTCGGTGTGTTGCTGAGGAATCTCAGCTGCTGCACGAACACATTTATTTACGCGGCGACCCATTCCAGGTTCAGGGAGCAGGTGAAGAGCGCAGTGAAATATCCGCTCACCTCAGTGCTTCGGCTCATTAATAAATCCGCGCCCTGAGCGCCCCCCAGAGGCGGCCGCAGTCTCTGCGCTCTGGGCTCTGACTCCAGTGTAGATGCTGACCATCATGGGGTTTCTGGATAAGGGGGGGACGGCCATTGTGTCGCCCTCTGCTGGGTACAGGAGGTGAAAGTCGGCCATCTTGAAACAGGCCCCAAACATTCGCCTTCCTCTCCCTGCTTCACGTGTTCCTTTTTTACTTCCGAGAAACAGCGTGGAAACAGGCCCATCGGCCCATCGAGTCCGTGCCGACCAGCGATCGCCCGTTCACACACTAGTTTAGTCTGGAGATACAGCGCGGAAAACTAATACTTGAAACAGTTTCTCACCCCTCTCTCTCTACCCCACGCCCTCTCCCCCTCCTCTCTCTCTCCCCGTCTCTCACATCCCCCCCCCTCTCTCTCTCCCTTTCTCTATCCGCCCTCACTCACTGTCCTCCCACTCTCCCTCTCACTGCCCTTTCTCTCACCTCTCTCTCTCTCCTCCCTACATCCTCTCACTCCTCTCCCTCGCACCCCTTTTTATCTCCCCCCCCCCCCGCTCTCCGATATGAAACTCAATCGGTGGTGATTTATCGTGGATAAGGGGGGGGGGGGAGAGGGCGGCCATTTTGTGGCCCTCCGCTGGGAACATGAGGCAAAAGTCGGCCATTATGAAACTCTCTCTTCCCGGTCTCCCTCCCCGCCCTCTCTCTCTCACACCCTCCTCTCCCTCACCCCCGCTATCTATTTCCA
>NW_022630701.1:47319-70812 GCF_010909765.2 Amblyraja radiata | reverse complement strand
TGAAGGGAGGGCTTAAGCCAGAAAGGGTTATTGGGAAGAAAGAGCTACTTTAAATGTAGTTGCATCTGGTTGGGTAACTATAGTTGGGTGGAGATTATTCCATGCTTTAATTGTGTGTGCGGGGGAAGAACGAATTGCTGTACACATCTGTCTTTGTAGCTGGGATCACAAATTGGATCGAATGCCCTCGTCTGCTCCTAATTGGTTTGGGTTTGGTGTAGGCCTTGTAGTCTATGTCGAGCTGACCATTTAACATTTTGTAAAAACAGGTCAAATGGTGACCTTCACGTGTGTCTTGGAGAGGGTTCCTTCCACCCCAGAAAAGTTTGGTGACACTCGCTTCTCTCTCATAGGTGTTAGTAACAAATCGAGCTGCCTGTCTTTGGACACGTTCGATGGAAGAAATGTTTTTATTTGTGTATGGGTCCCACGCTGCAACTGCGGAGTCCAAATGAGGTCTAACGAGGGTGAAGTATAGCTTCTCCTTGACAGAAGTTGAACAATGATGAAAGTTGCGCCTCAGAAAGTTTAGGACACCTGTTGCTTTCACCGTTGCATGATGAGTCTCACCGCCGCCCCCCACAGTGTGCCGCTCCCTCACCTCCCCCCCTCTCCCACAGCGTGGCGCTCCCTCAGTACTGGGAAAAAAATTCACCAGGGTGTTACTCGGGCTTGCAGGCTTGAGTTATAGGGAGGGGTTGAGCAGAGAAGGCTGAGGGGGGGCGACATTATTGAGGTGTACAAGATCACGCTGGGCACAGATACATTCTTTCTCCTGGGATCGAGGACTCTAAAACAAGAGAGCGTAGACTATAGGGACTGCCCCACTTGCGCTATTTTTCAGGCGACTTGCCGGCACATTCGAAAATTTCAACACGTTGAAAACCCAGCGGCAGCCAGAAAAAGGTACGACTCTTTGGGCGACTACTCACGACCGTACAGGCGACATGTCGCGGGGTGACGCCTGTATGGGACGGGGTGACTCCTGTATTCTCAGCGGGGCGGGCAGCATCTCTGGGGAGAGGGAACGGGTGACGTTCGGAGTCTGAAGAAGACCCTTCTTCAGACTCCGACAATACCTGCACGTCTTCGGGATGCGGGAAGAAAGCAGGGCACCCGGAGAAAACCCACGTGGTCACTGGAGAATGTCTTTGGCGCTGAGAGGCAGCAGCCCTAGTCGTACCTCTGTGTCTCCCTAAATTAGTTCCTTAGTGGCCAGAAGTTGCGCTGGAGGGGAGGGAGGGAGTGGGGCTGGAGGGGAGGGAGTAGGGTGGAGCGGAGGGCGTGAGGCAGGTCGGGCAGGGCATGCGTAGGGCAAGGAGTTGGGCTGGAGGGGAGTGGGGATGGAGGGGTTACCTTGTGCTGATACCAGTGTCACCTCCTCTCCCGAGGATGCTGACTGACCTCGCCTGACCCACAGCCCCCCCCCCCCATTGGCCGAGATACGGCGGTGAGCTCACAATGCTCCATTGTTGCTCCACTGTTCGTATTGGTGGAAATGTGTCAGCCTCAATAACAATCAGCACGGGAGCACCTCAAGGCTGCGTGCTCAGCCCCCTGCTGTACTCACTCTATACCCATGACTGCGTAGCGAACCACAGTGCGAACTCCATCATCAAGTTCGCTGACGACACCACTATTGTGGGGCGTATCACTGATGGGGATGAGTCAGAGTACAGAAGAGAGATCGAGCAACTGTCCATATGGTGCCAGCGCAATAACCTGGCCCTCAACACCAGCAAAACCAAGGAACTGATTGTGGACTTTGGAAGGAGTAGGAGGGGGACCCACAGCCCCATTTATATCAACGGGTCGATGGTTGAAAGGGTCAAGAGCTTCAAATTCCTGGGCGTGCACATCTCTGAAGATCTTTCCTGGTCCGAGAACACTAATGCAATCATCAAAAAAGCACATCAGCGCCTCTACTTCCTGAGAAGATTACGGAGAGTCGGATTGTCAAGGAAGACTCTCTCTAACTTCTACAGGTGCACAGTCGAGAGCATGCTGACCGGTTGCATCGTGGCTTGGTTCGGCAATTTGAGCGCCCTGGAAAGGAAAAGACTACAAAAAGTAGTAAACACTGCCCAGTCCATCATCGGCTCTGACCTTCCTTCCATCGAGGGGATCTATCGCAGTCGCTGCCTCAAAAAGGCTGGCAGTATCATGAAAGACCCACACCATCCTGGCCACACACTCATCTCCCTGCTACCTTCAGGTAGAAGGTACAGGAGCCTGAAGACTGCAACAACCAGGTTCAGGAATAGTTACTTCCCCTCAGCCATCAGGCTATTAAACCTGGCTCGGACAAAACTCTGATTATTACCAACCACTTTCTGTTATTTGCACTATCAGTTTATTTATTCATGTGTGAATATATTTATATCATGGTATATGGACACATTTATCTGTTTTGTAGTAAATGCCTACTATTTTCTGTGTGCTTAAGCAAAGCAAGAATTTCATTGTCCTATACAGGGACACATGACAATAAACTAACTTGAACTTGAACTTGTTGCTGCTGCTGGGACTGGTTCCATGGGCAACAGAATGGGCCACGACCCCGGACAGGACAATAATGATGGGCCGAAGGGCCTCTGACATGCTGTACGGTGGTCGGGTTGGAGAATTTGTTTTAAGACCATCAGACCAGAGTGTACAAGCCCAGCTGCTCCATTCTCTCAGCATATGACAGTCCCGACCATCAGACACAGGAGCAGAATTCTCAGGCCCTCGAGAGCCGGAAAACCATCTCCAGCTTAACAACATCTTTCCTATCGCAGGGTGAACATAATTCGATGGGTCGACAGAAGGGGCACGGTGGTAGAGTTGCTACCTTACAGAGACCCGGGTTCGATCCCGACTACGGGTGCTGCCTGTACGGAGTTTGTACGTTCTGCCCGAGACCCGTGTGGACACTGTTGCCTACAATGCACGCACCCTCAGTCCTGCCAATAGACAATAGGTGCAGGAGTAGAGCCAGCACCGCCATTCAATGTGATCATGGCTGATCATCCACAATCACTACCCCGTTCCTGCCTTCTCCCCATATCCCCTGACTCCACTATCTTTAAGAGCCCTATCTAGCTCTCTCTTGGAAAAGCATCCAGAGAACAAACCTCCACCGCCCTCTGAGGCAGAGAATTCCACAGACTCACCACTCTCTGTGAGAAAAAGTGTTTCCTCGTCTCCGTTCTAAATGGAATTCTTAAACTGAGTGGCCCCTGGTTCTGGACTCCCCCAACATCGGGAACATGTTTCCTGTCTCTAGTGTGTCCAAGCCCTTAACAATCTTATATGTTTCAATGAGATTCCCTCTCATCCTTCTAAACTCCAGAGTGTACAAGCCCAGCTGCTCCATTCTCTCAGCATATGACAGTCCCGCCATCCCGGGAATTAACCTTGTAAACCTACGCTGCACTCCCTCAATAGCAAGAATGTCCTTCCTCAAATTAGGGGACCAAAACTGCACACAATACTCCAGGTGTGGTCTCACTAGGGCCCTGTACAACTGGGCTGTACAATACCCCAGGTATGGCCTCACTCTGCCACCAGTCATTGTCGTGTGGAGAACGAGCAAACGGTGTATGCACACAACCACCATTAAACCCACGCACGCAGGTCACGGGGAGAACGCACAAACTCCGTACAGACAGCACCAGTGGTCGGGATCGAACCCGGCTCTCCGGCGCTGCATTCGCTGTAAGGCATCAACTCTACCGCTGCGCCACCGTGACCGTGACTTAATACCTGATTTTAATTATTTTTGGTAAAAAATAACTTCAAAGGACAAAGGGGCAAAGGACATTTATTGTCACGTACACCAATTGGTGTAGTGAAATTTGAGTTGCCATTTGCAGCACAGCAATAAGAATAAAACACAGCATTAAAGAATTTAACATAAAAGATAAAAACATCCCCCCACAATGGTTCCCACTGTGAGGGAAGGCAGCAAAGTCCTGTCCTCTTCCTCTTGTTCACCCGTGGTCGGGGCCTATTTGAGGCCTCCGCAGTCGTCACGACGGCGGTCCGATGTTTCAGGCCCTCTCACCGGATGATGGAGCTCCAGCGTCGGGAGAACACTCTTCAGCGGCTTGGAGCGTCTGGAACGGCCACTTCCTTCTGGAGACTGAGGCGCCCAAAGTCCACAGGTCGGAGCTCCGACACTGGCGATCTTGGCGAGAGATCCCAGGCTCCGCGGTGTTTAAACCCAATGGCTATAGAGTTCTTGTGAGGAGACTGACTTTAAACAACAAATGCCACAGAATGCCGTACATGTGCGTTAGATAACACCGTGAGTTAGTTGCCTCACCCACTGGAGATGACAAACTCCACCTCGTCACTGGGACAGGGGCCAAGGACACCACACAAACAACCCTCGACGTTCAGAGCTGATGGCCAAGAACATTCAGGGTTTATTATTGTTGTCGATGAAAAAACTATGCATGCTGAACACTACCCGGTCTATCACGGGTACTGACCTTCCCACCATCGAAGGGATCCAAGGAAAGGCAGCCGGCATGGTCAAAGACCCACACCACCCTGGCCACGCTCTCATCTCACTCCTGCCATCGGTACAGGAGCCTGACAACTGTAACGTCCAGGTTCAGGTGCACCTTCTAGCTGATCATCAGCCTATTAAACCCTACAACCTCCAAAAAACTCAACTACATAGACCTGTAGGGGTGTGTGTGTGTGTGTGTGTCTGAGAGAGTGTGTGTGTGTGTGTGTGTGTGTGTGTGTGTGTGTGTGTGTGTGTCTGTGTGTGTGTGTCTAAGAGTGTGGGTGTGTGTCTGTCTGTCCCTGTGTATGTGTCTGTCTGTGTAGGTGTGTGTGCACTTGTGTATGTCTGTCTCTATGTATGCGTGTGTGTGTGTGTGTGTGTGTGTGTGTGTGTGTGTGTGTGTGTGTGTGTGTGTGTCTGTGTGTGTGTGTCTAAGAGTGTGGGTGTGTGTCTGTCTGTCCCTGTGTATGTGTCTGTCTGTGTAGGTGTGTGTGCACTTGTGTATGTCTGTCTCTATGTTTGCGTGTGTGTGTGTGTGTGTGTGTGTGTGTGTGTGTGTGTGTGTGTGTGTGTGTGTGTGTGTGTGTGTGTGTGCGTGCGCGTCTGTCTGAGTGCATATATATACACACACAAACTGCTGGAGTACCTCAGCTGGTGAGGCAGCATCTACGGAGAGAAGGAATGGGCGACGTTTCGTCTCGAGACCCTCCTTCAGACCGACCCGAAACGTCACCCATTCCTTCTCTCCATAGATGCTGCCTCAGCCTCTAAGTTAATCCAGCATTTTATATCAACCTTCAATCAATCAATCTAAGACTTTAAAGTCATTCAAATATACACCAACAATTGCAAGTCTGAACGAAATTTTGTTGTATCTGTTACCAGTTACCAGCATCTTGCGCACATAACTACGCAGACATACATATATATATATATCATCCCGTACACTACCTCACGCACTCGGGACATTTTACAATTCTTACCAAAGCCAATTAACCTACAAACCTGTAGGTCTTTGGAGTGTGGAAGGAAACTGGAGAAAACCCGCGCAGGTCACACAGAGAGAACATAAATAGATAGCATCAGTGTACGGGGTGATCGATGGTCGGCGCCGAAGGGCACATTTCCACGCTGTATCTCTAAAGTCTAAAGATCCATAACTTACCAGGAGCAGGAGAGCGGAGTGAAAAATAAGGCAAGGACGCGGACAGGATATGTACTGATGTTTTATTAATCGTCTCGGTGGTACATGAAGGTGTGTCCTTTGGAGATATAGAGCACAGCTGGCGAGAGATTCATCTGCTCAACTTTGACATTTTAAAAGGCGAATCAATAATCAAGGAACAAACCCCCCCCCCCCGCTAACAGCCCAAAACCCAGCCACCCCCCCCCCCCCACCCAAAATAAAGGGGAAAAATAAAAATAAAAACAGCCAAAAGCAGAACTGCAGAAATAACTACATCAAAGCCGAGAAACTTGACAAATCAAAACAGGTGGATGAGACTTATTTTCACACTGCCCACCCGCCCCCAAACCCGCTCCCGTTTATCCAGAGGGGTACGACAGATGCACAGAAGGTCAGCGCTTAAAGAACACACCAGGAAGTGCAAGGCCAGAGAAACGCTTGGCTTCCATAGTGACCGGCAGCGATGCGGGGCAGCTACATCCCGTAAACGCTTTCGTCACTGTAAGCGATGTACAGAAAGAAGTCTTCTTCATGATGTTCCTTAAAGGGGGAGAAAGAAGAGAGTGGGGTCGTTATTAGGCCATTCGGCCCATCAAGTCTACTCCGCCATTCAATCCTTTGGACTACCTCTCCCGCTCAACCCCTGCCTTCTCCCCATAAACCCAGACACCAGCACTAATCAACAATCTAACTCTCTCTGCCTTAAAAATATCCATTGATATCCTTCTGTTGAATTCTCTGCCTCAGAGGGCGGTGGAGGCAGGTTCTCTGGATGCTTTCAAGAGAGTCGCCTATTTCCTTCGCTCCATAGATGCTGCCGCACCCCACTGAGTTTCTCCAGCACTTTTGTCTACCTTCGATTTTCCAGCATCTGCTGTTCCTTCTTAAACACTAGGATCTTTGTTTGGATAGGAGCGTGGAGACGGAAGCCGGTTACGGAAATGGGGCCGAAGATTACCCATGACCCTACTACGTCTTCTTCATCGAGTGTGCTATCTTGCTTGCTGTAGGATCTTTGGTTGGTAGGAAAATAATTTTGCTGTGCGTTTGCACTTGGAAGATGTTATCATAAAGCACCATTGAACCAGGACACCAGGCTGACAACTACTGACCGGCAAGCTAGTGATCTCTGAATAATGCGGGCAGGTCCGAGAGTTATACACCAGCCGGGTGCATTTATATAACAGCGGCACAAGCCACACTCTCCTCAAGGCAGTCAGTCCAGTGGCTGCTGCAGGGACCAGCAGGAGACTTGTGCGAGCGAGGCAGTGGAAGGATTGAAGGGCCCTCTACAACCCACCCTCGGTCCTGCCACCAGTCACTGTCGTGGGGAGAACAAGCCCACATTGTACGCACGCAGCCACCATTAAACCAGTCACAAATCTACTCACTGTGGGAATCTGCTCGGACAATCCAGGTTTTGAGGATTTACTTGTGAACAGGGCAAGTATTTCATCAATCAGTGACACAGCAGTAGAGCCACTACCTCCCGGCACCAGGGTATGCCTGCATGTTTAAACTAAACTAAACCTCTGCCTTTGGCTGGCTGTGTTCCCCCTAAACTAAATGAAATTAAACAGAACCTGCCAAGTGTCCCTCTAAACTAAACTAGTCTAAACCTCCCCACCCCTCTCCAAAACTACACCTCTGCCGTTGGCTCAAAGTGACCCCACAAAACTAAACTGTTCCCTTTGATTTGATGTCCCCACCCTAAAGTAGGTCTCTGCATTAGTCTCATAGTGTGCCCTTTAAACTAAACCAAACCAGGGCCTGTGGCTTGTGTCCTCCCCCTGTACTAAACTAAATTTCTGCCGTAGGCTCAAAGGGTGGTCCTAAACTAAACTAAATTAAACAAAACCCTAATGTACTATCTTTTCTCAGCATTCCCCCCCCCCCCCCCCCCCCCCCCCCCCCCCCCCCCCCCCCCCCCAATTAAACCAATTCTCTGCCTTGGCCTGGGAGTATGTCCTGTAAACTAACCCTCAGCCTTTCAGTTGTAGCGTGCCTCCCTAAAGCCCTGCCTGAGGCTGGGGGTGTGCCACAGTGAGGTGGGATGAGGGCAAAGAGTGTCACTATCCCCAAGGCCCCCCCCCCCCCCCCGCTCCGCCCCGCCCACACATGACAGGTGCAGCCGCCGCCGCTGCCACTCACCTGGTAGAGCTGCCCCATGGTGGCGCTAGTGGGTGGAATGACGTTGTTAACGAAGAAGAAGAGGGCGTCCTCAGCCCGCAGGTGGATGCGCTTGCGGATCAGGAAGTAGAACTGTCCGACTGTGGGGAGGGGGGAGAGCACGGTCACGTTGGCACGGAGCACAGACCCCTTCCCCAGACACACGGCACCCCTCGACGTAGAACACAAGCACAGCGGGTACCCAGGACAGCCGGGGC
Organism: Amblyraja radiata; assembly: GCF_010909765.2. NCBI lineage: Eukaryota > Metazoa > Chordata > Chondrichthyes > Rajiformes > Rajidae > Amblyraja > Amblyraja radiata. The sequence continues at coordinate 62,738 of NW_022630701.1, read as the reverse complement.
ACTGGTCCAATTCACCCATACCCCCATTGTAGACATTGGACTTTGTCTGTGGAGCTGATGCGCGACAATGCTGAGAACTATACTCTGCAGATAGACACAAAATGCTGGAGTAACTCAGCGGGACAGGCAGCATTCTGGAGAGAGGAATGGGTGACATTTCGGGTCGAGACCCTTCTGAGGAAGGAATGGCTGACGTTTTGGGTCGAGAACCTTCTGACGATGGAATGGGTGACGTTTTGGGTCGAGACCCTTCTAAAGAAGGAATGGGTGACGTTTCGGGTCGAGATCCCTCTGACGAAGGAATGGGTGACGTTTCGGGTCGAGACCCTTCTGAGGAAGGAATGGGTGACGTTTCGGGTCGAGACCCCTCTGAAGAAGGAATGGGTGACGTTTCGGGTCGAGACCCCTCTGAAGAAGGAATGGGTGACGTTTCGGGTCGAGACCCTTCTGAAGAAGGAATGGGTGACGTTTTGGGTCGAGACCCTTCTGAAGAAGGAATGGGTGACGTTTCGGGTCGAGACCCTTCTGAAGAAGGAATGGGTGACGTTTCGGGTCGAGACCCTTCTGAAGAAGGAATGGGTGACGTTTCGGGTCGAAACATCACCCATTCCTTCTTTCCAGAGATGCTGCCTGCCCTGCTGAGTAACTCCTGCATTTTGTGTCTATCTGCAGGCCCTTCCTACACATTTCGCCCGAGCTAAATTCTGCACTCTGTATCTGTTCTTGCACTTGATTTTGAGTTGATTGTACTGATGTGTGGCTTTATCTGATTTGTGGGATAACATGCAGGACAGAACTTTGCACTGCACCTCAATACAGGTGACAATAATAAACCTAACCCAAGACACTGTGCATGGATCGGTGTAGGCAGGATCGGTGTAGGCGTAATCGATCACAGACACATCACAGGCGTCAAGTTACGAGTGCCCGACACATGGACAGTTTGTCCAGAGCGTTTGGGAGACGCATTTGCAGATTGCTGCGGGGCTGCAGGCATCTTCTGCTGCATGGGAGCTCTGCTCACGGCCGCATTTCCCCCTTGTGAACAGACCAGGGGAAACAGTTCCTAAGATCATGACTGATAGCAGGAGGATTAGACCATTCGGTCCATCAAGTCTACTCTGCCATTCAATCATGGCTGATCTATCTCTCCCTCCTAACCCCATTCTCCTGCCTTCTCCCCGTAACCCCCGACACCCACACTGATCCAAGTTCCCAGGGACAGAGCCCTGCTGTAACCCAAGGCCTCTAGTGGATGGAGCAGCTGAAGGCGACCATTCGGCCCATCCTGCCCATGCGGACCCCTTACCTGTCAGGTCAGATGGCACCAGATACTTCTTCTTGTCCAAGTCCCCTATCCTGGCCTTCGGAGCCTTCTCGACAATCACCTGCGGGGACAAAACAGGCACTGTGAAAACGTGCAAAACCCTTCACAATTATTCCTTCACGTAACAAAACAAGAGCCGGCATAGAAAGCAAAATAGCAGGAAGTCAGGAAATTAGGAAACGCAACTGGTTGACAGAAACTTGGGTCACGGGAGAGGGGGGGGGAGGGTGATTATATCTTTAGAGTTTAGAGATACAGTGCAGAAACAGGCCCTTCAGCCCAACAAGTCCATGCCAATCATAGTAGAGATGCAGGCCCTTCAGCCCAACAAGTTCATGCCAGTCATCGATCACCCCTTCACGCTAGTTCTATGTTATCCCACCCTCTACACACTAGGGGCAATTTACAGAAGTCAATTAACCTACAAACCCGCACGTCTTTGGCATGTTGGGGAACACAGGAGCACCCAGGGGAAACCCATGCACGCGGTCACAGGGAGAACGAGCAAACTCCATACATTCAGCATCCCTGGTCAGGACCGAACCCGAGTCGTTGGCGCTGTGAGGCAGCAACTCTACCACTGTGTCACCCTAAAGTAGAGCACACACTGATATGTAACGGCCTGCAGTCATGACTGGAACGGTCTTCCTGAGTGCGGGTGAATGTAGGTGGAGGAGCAAAGTGGAGAGTTAATATTCAGATCAACCACGATCTCACTGAATGCCATGGATTGTGTACAGTAGGACCCGTTCTTGCTCCCACACGTTACGTTCCACCTAACTGTCACTCAGCTGCCTCAGGGGTTCTCACTGTGCAATCCAGTCCAAGATCTATGCACCACTATATACATCACAGACCCTGCATCTCCCCACTCCTGCCCTCAGCCCCCCCCCCACACTACTCTCCCCATCTCACACCTCGCCCCCATTCCTGCCCTCAGCCCCGCACCCCTCTCCCCCCCCATTCCTGCCCTCTGCTCCCCACCACCCCTCTCCCCCCCCAGCCCTCTTGCCATCTCACACCCTCCCCCTGCCCTCAGCCCCGCACCCCTCTCCCCCCATCCCACAACTCCCCTCCATTCCTGCCCTCTGCTTCTCACCACCCCTCTCCTGCCCTCAGCCCCGCACCCCTCTCCCCACCAGCCCTCCACCCCCCCTCCAACTCACTCCTGCCCTCCCCACCCCACACCAGCCCTGCCATCCTCCAACATCCCCCCACCCACCCATGTATCTCCAGAATGACAAGAATATAATTAAAGAATTCAATCCCTTCTAGATGTATGAACTTTTTCAGCTACAAATTAAAATATAAAGTACTAAAATTAACCATGCCAGGGGAGCTGTAACAGATTAGTTTTTGCAAGCTGTCAATTATACACCGTTAATGTCAAACCTACGTGCAAGTTGGTCACGACATTGTATCCCAAAACTAAGAGACCTGGGAGCAACTGCAAAGGTGTACGATGGTGAAGTGGTAGAGCTGCTGCCTCACAGCGCCAGAGACCCCGGTTCGATCCTGACTACAGGTGCTGTCAGTACCCAGTTTGTACCTTCACCCTGTGTCCACGTGGTATTTCTCCGGTTTCCTCTGACACTCCAAAGAGGTACAGGTTTGAAGGTTAATTGGCTCCATAAATTGTAAAGATTGTCCCTAGTGTGTAGGCCGTGTGATCGCTGGTCGGCATGGGCTTGGTGGGCCGAAGGGCCTATTTCCTCTCTGTTATCTGTAAAGTCGCTTCCAAGATGGCTCACAACCCAGGCGACTATTTGCGCGCTGGCCACAACAGATATTACAATCGCTCCACACTCCTAAATCTCTACTATACAAACTGTAAAAGGCTCGATTTTAATCATGTGTTGTCTTTCGGCTGACTGGACAGCACGCAACAATAGCTTTTCACTGTACCTCGGTACACGTGACGATCAATCTAAAGTCCACTTTGCCCATGCACTGGTCATTCCCGGGTACTGGGTCTTGGTGCGTGGCTGCTGCCAAATAACACACTCATCACATTAAACTCCACACAGGAATTGGACACAGACACCCTTTTCCACCTGGTTTAACAGGGGGGGGGGCCTCATTGATACTTACCGAATAGTGAAAGGCTTGGATAGAGTGGATGTGGAGAGGATGTTTCCACTAATGGGAGAGTCGAGGACCAGAGGTCAGTCTCAGAATTAAAGGACGTTCTTTTAGCAAGGGGATGAGGAGGAATTTCTTTGGTCAGATGGTGGTGAATCTGTGAAATACATTGCCTCAGAAGGCTGTGGAGGCCAATTTAATGGATATTTTAAAAGTAGAGATTGATAGATTCTTAGTACGGTTGTCAGGGGTTATGGGGAGAAGGCAGGAGAATGGGGTTGAGAAGGAAAGATAGATCATCCGTGATTGAATGGCAGAGTAGGTTTGATTGGCTTAATGGTCTAATTCTGCCCCTATCACTTCTGAACTTCATTACTACAACAACACAGCCTTTCACATTACTTAATAACTTCAATACTCAATGGATGTCCGAACTCCTACACTCATCTCCCAGTCTAATGAAAGCCAACATGCTAGAAACTGCCTTCACCACACTATCTGCCTGCAAAGCCACTTACTTTCAGGGAATGATGTCCAGGTACATCCAGATCCCTCTGCTGTCTTGACTTCCCAGGCATCTGGAGCATCTTATCAGCAGCTAGAGAACAGTCCTGACCTCCCATCTACCTCATTGATGACCTTTAATCAGACTTTATTGTACTTTATCTTGCTCTAACTGCTTGTACCCTTTATCTGTACACTGTGGACGGCTTGATTGTAATTTTGTATAGTCTTTCCTTTGACTGGAAAGCACTGTCCTGTGGTACACATGACAACAATAGACAATAAACTAAACATTCCTGAAGAAAGACACACGGTGCTGGAGTAACGCAGCGGGTTAGCCCAACATCTCTGGAGAACACGGATAGGCGATGTCTTGTCAGGACCCTTCTTCAGATTAACATTCCCTTTGTCTTTTGGCTACATTTAAGCAGAAATTCTTCCACATCTATTGCAGCACCATCAGTATTTTAATGACAGTTTAGTCTTTCTCCGGAATTGATGGTTAAGCCACAGATATTGTCCACACCGCTTTCAGCTGTCAAGATCACTCTTTATTTCCAAACAGGCTGCGTTCCAGCCAGTGGCTTATTTTAAACGTACAGTCACTCTGGGATTAGACCAGGAGCCAGTCTGTGCGCAGTAAGCCCCCACAAACAGCAGCAGGACAAGAAGGTGGTTTTTAGTTTTAGCTTTAGAGATACAATGCAGAAACAGGCTCTTTGTCTGACTTAGTCCACACCGACCAGCAATCACCCCGTACGCTAACACCATCCTGCACATGAGGAAGAGTTTTACAGAAACCTGTAAAACCCTGCATGTCTTTGGAGTGTAGGAGGAAACCAGAGCACCCGGAGAGAGGCCATGCGGTTACAGGGAGAAGGTGCCAACTCCGTATAGACAGCACCCGTAGTCAGGATTAATCCCGGGTCTCGTGCTGTGAGGCAGCAACTCTACCCCTGCGCCACCGTGCCAGTTAATGAGTGGAGGGGCAGATTTTGGCCGGGACACTGAGGGGTATTCCCAGGTTCCTATTAAAAGAATGCAGTTGTATATTTTACTTACAACAGAGGGGGACTGGCGGACAGAGAGCGGGGGGGGGGGGGGGGCGGGGAACTGGTGGACAGAGAGCGGTGCAGCAGCTGGGAATGTGCACTGCAATGCTGCAATGGGAAGCCAGACCCACAGCTTAGTGTCCCCACTAATACAGGGGTCTGAGACTGAGGGGGATACGTGTTCAATTACTCACTGCACTATATAAGCAATGTACATCCCTCTCTAGAGTTATAAATAACTATCATCAGTGCTAGCCTCTGGCAAGTCCACATCAGGTATCAAAGATAGACACAAAGTGCTGGAGTAACTCAGCAGGTCAGGCAGCATCTCTTGGAGATAAAGGATGGGCGATGTTTCGGGTTGGGTCCCGTCTATAGATCTTATAGAAACGTACAAAATTCTTAAGGGGTTGGACAGGCTAGATGCAGGAAGATTATTCCCGATGTTGGGGAAGTCCAGAACTAGGGGTCACAGTTTAAGGATAAGGGGGAAGTCTTTTAAGACCGAGATGAGAAAATCATTTTTTACACAGAGAGTGGTGAATCTGTGGAATTCTCTGCCACAGAAGGTAGTTGAGGCCACAGTTCATTGGCTATATTTAAGAGGGAGTTAGATGTGGCCCTTGTGGGTAAAGGGATCAGGGGGTATGGAGAGAAGGCAGGGATGGGATACTGAGTTGGATGATCAGCCATGATCATATCGAATAGCGGTGCAAGCTCGAAGGGCCGAATGGCCTCTACTCCTGCACCTATTGTCTATGTTTCTATGTCTATGGATTAACATTTCCATTGCTTTTTTTGGTAAGCAGAAATTCTACAAAAAAAAGATTTTCACTGCACCTCGGTACACATGACAATGAACTAAATCTGCACATTTCCAAAGAGCTGGAGTAACTCAGCGGGTCAGGCAGCATCTCTGGAGAAAAAGGATGGGTGATGTTTTGGGTCAGAACCCTTCTTCAGACTGAAGTTCCTTGTTTCCACATCAGGTACAAGCAGGGTTGAGAAAGTGAAAGAAAAACCTCAGCCCAACGACAATGGATGTTTAAATTCCATTCTCAATGTGACATTCCCAACAGCAACAACCCTGTGACTGCCAGATTTAGCACAGAATCAGTAAGGCACTTTCCAGAACTGGGGGAGAAACACAAAGCTCTATGGAGCAAATATTAGCCGCTGGTTGTGGTTTTGGGCAGCAAGGGATCTGGAGAGGGGAAGTGGGAGAGTCGAGGATCAGAAGGCACAGCCTCAGAATAAATGGACGTTCCTTTAGAAAGGAGATGAGGAGGAATATCTTTGGCCAGAGGGTGGTGAATCTGTGGAATTTATTCAGACGTTAATTGGCTTCTATAAGATTATAAATTGTACACTGATGGCAGATTGTTGATTAGTGCGGGAGTCAGGGGTTTATGGGGAGAAGGCAGGAGAATGAGGTTGAGAGGGAAAGATAGATCAGCCATGCTCGAATGGCAGAGAAGACATGATGGCCGGATTCTGCTCCTGGAACTTGTGAGATGGCCTCCTGCTGCAAGCGAGGACAGACAGCACCACCAACTATGACGAAGAGCATTCGTTTAAAGGCCAAGAGGCGTTTCCATGGCACCAGAGTTACTAAACAATTGTGCATGAGCAGTGCAGGTAATTGTACACAGGAATTCCCCGTGACAAATCAAGATACAGCGTAGAACAGAATGTGGTTATTAATACATGGTACTCCTTGCTCCTTTCCCCCTAAAACGTCACAGGAAGATCGGACTGCCAACAAATAAGGACAAGCACTTCATATTTCACTTGGGCAGCTTACAACTCTCATTCCCTCGTTACCCCCTCCCACACGCTAGTCGTCCTACCAGTTCCACTGTTCACACCCCTGTATCTCTTCGTTATCACCTCTTCCCCAGCCAACAATGGGCCTTTGTAGGCTTCACCCTCCCTTGGTCATCTGTGCCAGCCCCGACTTGTTCTGGCCTTTTCCCACCTCAAGTTCCCTTCCCTTTACTTTCAGTCTGAAGAAGGGTCCCGACACGAAACGTCACTTTTCTCCAGCGATGCTGCCTGAGTTACTCCAGTACTTTGTGTCTATCTTAAATGTCCAAGTGACAAGACCAGTTCATTCAAGGTGGGGCGAGAGGGATCTGGCAACATTTACACAGCATTTTCAGAATCTGAGGGACAGCTTTTTCACACAATGGAACGAGCTGCCAGAGGAGGTAGTTGAGGCTGGGACTACACTGTATCACTATGACTCTATTTCCACTCTGGGGAAAACGGTTCAGACTGTCTTCCCTATCCATGCCTCTCATCATTTTAAATGCTGTGGCATTACTAGAGAAAGGATTGCGGCTGTGATCTCCATGGGTACAACCGACAATGAGGACTGCAATCTGTTGCAAGAGTACGTGCAGCGGCTGTGACAGTGTGTGATGCATCCCGACTAGATTGTTTACCTACTCAAGCTACTGCAGTGAGAGACCATTCATTGTCTGTCCCATATCACAAGCATGGCCATGAAGGCCGTTGTCTGACACAGGTCCACAGGGATAGGACTGCAGGGTCATACAGCATGGAAACAGGCCCTTCAGCCCAACTTGTCCACGCCAACCAACATGCCCCATCTACACTAGTCCCATCTGACTGCATTTGGCCCATGTACTTCTAAACCTGTCCTATACATGTACCTGTCTTAATGTCGAATGGGTAGTTAGTCAGAACCCCCCCCCCCCCCCCCCGATACTTCTCCTGGAACTAATGATCCCATGAACCTTCCCCAAGTCCCCACAACTCCCCCCTCAATCTGACCGCACACACACACCGGGGGGAGCAAGTGCCGGGAGACCATGGTGGCATAGCGGTAGAGTTGCTGCCTTACAGCACCAGAGACCCAGGTTCGATCCTGACTACGGGTACTGTCTGCACGGAGTTTGTACGTTCTCCCCGTGGGTTTTCTCCGATATCTCCAGTTTCCTCCCACACTGCACAGACGTGCAGGTTTGTAGGTTAATTGGCTTGGTGTAAGTGAAGATTGTCCCTAGTGTGTGTGTGTAGGACAGCGGTAGTGTGCGGGGATCGCTGGTCATAGGCATAGAAATTAGGTGCAGGAGTAGGCCATTCGGCCCTTCGAGCCTGCACCGCCATTCAATATGATCATGGCTGATCATCCAACTCAGTATCCCATCCCTGCCTTCTCTCCATACCCCCTGATCCCTTTAGCCACATCTAACTCCCTCTTAAATATAGCCAATGGACTGGCCTCAACTACCTTCTGTGGCAGAGAATTCCACAGATTCACCGCTCTCTGTGTGTAAAATGTTTTTCTCATCTCATTCCCCCTTATCCTTAAACTGTGACCCCTTGTTCTGGACTTCCCCAACATCGGGAACAATCTTCCTGCATCTAGCCTGTCCAATCCCTTAAGAATTTTGTAAGTTTCTATAAGATCCCCCCTCAATCTTCTAAATTCTAGCGAGTACAAGCCGAGTCCATCCAGTCTTTCTTCATATGAAAGTCCTGACATCCCAGGTCGGCGTGGACTCGGTGGGCCGAAGGGCCCGTTTCCACGCTGTATCTCCGAACTAAACTAAAAAGACAGCGGCCCGTGAACCTACCCAGGAGCATGGTGTTCGGAGTGTGGGGGGGGGGGGGGTTGGGGAGAACCGGAGCACCCGGGGGAAAAGCCATGCTTGGCCGGGTCAAGATGGAGGATGAGATATAGCTCTAGTGAAGCTGCCCTTAAACAAAACAGCAGCCTCACTCACGCTCACCGTTGCAAGGGTGGGAGACGCGCTAGAGGGTTTACTTAGCAACACTGATTATGCAATGACGTGTTAGTGATCCACAACACCGCCATCACTGATTAATCTAGCACTGCATTCCCAAACATGACTAGGCATTATTTTACCACGGAGATTAACAGAACCACGGAGCAAACACACGTCTAAAAAGCAAGAAAAAGCCGCATGTGATGGAAGGAACTGCAGACGCTGGTTTAAACCAAAGACAGACACTAAAAGCTGGAGTAACTCGGCGGGACAGGCAGCATCTCTGGAGAAAATGAACGGGCGACGTTTCGGGTCGAGACCCTTCTTCAGACTGAGAGTCAGGAGATGGGGGAACGAGAGATATTAAAGCTGTAGATATATATTTTTTAAATTTGCAAGACAGTAAATGCAGGGTCAGAGCTGCTTACGCCCTAAACACCGCCCGGCCCCAGCATTCTGTTAATGATTGTCAGCATATTGGTATTTGATTTTAACAATGGGTTTTAAACCACGGGGGGTTAAGATCAACTGAGATCCACATCAAGTGGCAAGAGCATAATTAAATGGACAAAGTCTGTGTATGCAGGCCGTGGGGAGATCTGATAAAGTATATAAGATTACGAGAGGCATGGATAGGGTAGATAGTCAGAACCCTCCCCCCACACAGGGTGGAAATGTCACATACTAGAGGGATATGGATGCAGGTGCGGGCAGAGATGATTCTTGCAGGACCTCTGGCCCAACGTCCATCCCCGACCAAGGTGCCCCGTCTAAGCTATTGTCCCATTTGCCCGTATTTGGCCCAGATCCTTCTAAACCTTGTGTGGGAAGGAACTGCAGATGCTGATTTACACCAATGCTGGAGGTCTGACTCAGTGGGTCAGGCAGCATCTGTGGAGAGAAAGAACGGGTGACGTTTCGGGTCGAGACCCTTCTACAGACTATTCAGATGGGCTATTTCTGCTCCGATCACTTATGGACTATGATCTTGAACAATATTTGTTCTCCTTGACCAAGAACTAATCAACGTTGTTGATTAGCATGGGCGTCAGGGGTTGTTGTGGGGAGACACGGAGAGAGAGAGATAGGGGGAGAGACAGAAAGAGGGAGAGACAGAAAGAGAGAGTGACAGACAGGCAGGCAGAGAGAGAGAGATGGGGAGAGAGAGAGACAGACAGAGAGAGAGACAGACAGACAGAGAGAGAGAGATGGGGAGAGAGAGAGAGACGGAGAGAGAGAGAGACAGACAGACAGAGAGACGGGGAGAGAGAGACAGGCAGAGAGAGACAGGCAGACAGAGAGAGACAGGCAGACAGAGAGAGACAGGCAGAGAGAGAGAGATGGGGAGAGAGAGAGAGACAGACAGATAGACAGACAGAGAGAGAGACAGACAGAGAGAGAGACAGACAGACAGAGAGATGGGGAGAGAGAGAGACAGACAGAGTTGAATGAGGCTGTGGGGCAGGAGAATGGGGAGGAGGGAGGAGGATGGGGGGCAGGAGAATATGGGGGTGTGTGGGGGAAGAGGGGGTGATGGGGGAATGGGGGAGATGAGGAGGGGTGGTGAGGGATGAGGGGAGAAGGGGGGGGGAGGAGTGGATGGGGGTCAGGAGAATATGAGGGGGTGTGGGGGGGCAGGAGAATGGTGGGGGAGGGAGGAGGGAGAGCGGGAGGGGGGGAGAGTGGGAGGGGGGGCAGGAGAATATGGGGGTGTGTGGGGGAAGAGGGGACGATGGGGGGAGGAGGGGTGGTGGGGGAATGGGGGAGATGAGGGGGGGTGGTGAGGGATGAGGGGAGAACCCCCTTCTCCCCTCATCCCTCACCACCCCCCCTCATCTCCTCATTTCCCCACCACCCCTCCTCCCACCATTCCATCAGGAGTGGATGGGGGTCAGGAGAATATGAGGGGGGGGGGTGGGGGAGGGGATGGGGGGGGGCAGGAGAATGGGGAGGGAGGGAGGAGGGGGAGAGTGGGAGGAGGGAGAGAATATGGGGGTGTGTGGGGGAGGGGATGGGGGGGGCAGGAGAATGGTGGGGGGGGAGAGTGGGGAATGGAGGGGGATGTGGCTAGATGCGAGAGAGCAGCCACGATGGGCTGAATGGCCTCCTCCCCTTCCCTCCCCCCCTCCACCCAGACACAAGCTACGCACCGGGACGCGGTCCGGATACTTCTTGCGGATCTTCTCTCCCTCGGACCGCCGCTTCTCGAACAGATGCTCCTCCTTGTACTGGAACTTCATGCCGACCGCCGGGTGGTGGTGGTGCTGGTGGTGCTGGTGGTGGTGGTGGTCCTGGCCTGGTCCCCCTCCCCGATGTCGTCCGTCAAATCGTTATGTGTGGGGGGTTGGGTTTAAAATGTAATAACGGCCGTGTTCTCCTCACGGTCAGTCGGGGCCTTCGTTCGCCTCACGCCCACAGTCCGCCCGCTCGCCTGGCAGCCCCGGCCGGGTGTGTGTGTGTGTTGGTGCCGGTGTGTCTGGTCGTCCTGCACCGATGTCCTTCTCTCTCTAGCTCTGTCCGAACCCCGCCGCCGCCTTCGCCCTAGGCCTCACTCGCTCGCTCACTACGACCGTCCGTCGCAAGTCCGTCTCCACCCGCCCACCCCGCGCACTGATACACCCCGCCCCCGCGCACACACACAGGGCAAAACAAAATAGTCCCTCCCCACCTTCCGCCGAAAAACACCACCTTTTCCCCTCAGAAACCCGGCTCAATCGCCCCCGTTACCCTCTACGTGCCCCCTGGCGTCGATCAGGGTCGATCCCCCCTCACTCAGACCCCCAATTTGGGATTTAATTCCTCCCTCCTAGTCAGGTGATGGGGCCCCACACACACACACACGGCGGAGTGAGACAGAGGAGGGAGGGAGGGGGGTGCTGCGGCTCGTACGTCATAATCCAGGGGGGAGGGGGGAGGGGCACGTTACGCGGGCCACGCCCTCCCTCGCGGGCACGTCACGTCGCAGCTGAGGGAGGGAGGGGCGTGCTGCGGCTCAACGTCATAATCCAAGGGGAAGGGGCACGTTTCACGCCACGCCCTCCCTCGCGGACACGTCATGTCACGTCGCAGCTGAGGGAGGGAGGGGCGTGCTGCGGCTCATACGTCATAATCCAGGGGAGGAGCACGTCACGTCGACGTCAACGTCCTCCTCCTCGGGGTCACGTGCCCCGGGCTAAGCAGGCAGCCGCCTGTCAATCACTGCGAAAGCCACATGTTGTATCGTTTTCATGTGTCACTGGACCAGGGGGGGACCCGTTGGGTCCTGTCGCCTCAACGCGTCACACACACACACACTAACCACCCCCCAAACACACAGGGGGGGGGGGGGACTGTCCTATGCTGAGGCTCGGCTTGTACACTCTGTAGTTTAGAAGGATGAGAGAGAATCTTATTGAAACATATAAGACTATTACTCGCTAGAATTCGGCTTGTACTCGCTAGAATTTAGAAGATTGAGGGGGGATCTTATAGAAACTTACAAAATTCTTAAGGGGTTGGACAGGCTAGATGCAGGAAGATTGTTCCCGATGTTGGGGAAGCCCAGGACAAGGGGTCACAGTTTATGGATAAGGGGGAAATCTTTTAGGGCCGAGATGAGGAAAACATTTTTTTACACAGAGAGTGGTGAATCTGTGGAATTCTCTGCCACAGAAGGTAGTTGAGGCGTTCATTGCCTATATTTAAGAGGGAGTTAGATGTGGCCCTTGTGGCTAAAGGGATCAGGGGGTATGGAGAGAAGGCAGGTATAGGATACTGAGTTGGATGATCAGCCATGATCATATTGAATGGCAGTGCAGGCTCGATGGGTCGAATGGCCTACTCCTGCACCTATTTTCTATGTTTCTATTAAGGGTTTGGACACGCTAGAGGCAGGAAACATGTTCCCGATGTTGGGGGAGTCCAGAACCAGGGGCCACACACACAGTTTAAGAATAAGGGGCAAGCCATTTAGAACAGAGACAAGGAAACTCTTTTTCTCACAGAGTTGTGAGTCTGTGGAATTCTCAGCCTCAGAGGGCGGTGGAGGCAGGTTCTCTGGATACTTTCAAGAGAGAGCTAGATAGGGCTCTTAAAGATAGCGGAGTCAGGGGATATGGGGAGAAGGCAGGAACGGAGTACTGATTGGGGATGATCAGCCATGATCACATTGAATGGCGCTGCTGGCTCGAGGGGCCGAATGACCTACTCCTGCACCTGTTGTCCTTTGTCTATTATCACTGGTGGGCCGAAGGGCCTGTTTCCACGCTGTATCTCGAAACCAAATTAGATGAAACTCAGAGGACTAGGCAGAAAATTGAGAAAATGGCTAGGTGACCACACTGAAGAAGGGTCCTCGACCCTAAACATTACCTATTCCGTCTCTCCAGAGATGCTGCCTGACCCGCTGAGTTTCTTTGATGTAAACCAGCATCTGTGGATCCTTCCTTAAATGGTTGATAAGTGACAGGAGCGGAATGAAGCCATTCGGCCCATCGGCTTGTACTAGCTGGAATTTAGAAGATTGAGGGGGGATCTTATATAAACTTACAAAATTCTTAAGGGGTTGGACAGGCTAGAGGCAGGAAGATTGTTCCCGATGTTGGTGAAGTCCAGAACAAGGGGTCACAGTTTAAGGATAAAGGTTAGGGTTAGGACTTAGGACTTAGTCTTTTAGGACCGAGATGAGAAAAAAAAATTCACACAGAGTGGTGAATCTGTGGAATTCTCTGCCACAGAAAGTAGTTGAGGCCACACAGTTCATTGGCTATATTTAAGAGGGAGTTAGATGTGGCCCTTGTGGCTAAAGAGATCAGGGGGTATGGAGAGAAGGCAGGTACAGGATACTAAGTTGGATGATCAGCCATGATCATATTGAATGGCGGTGCAGGCTCGAAGGGCCGAATGGCCTCTACTCCTGCACCTATTTTCTATGTTTCTATGTCTACTCCACCCGATCTATCTCTCCCTCTCAACCCCATTCTCCTGCCTTCTCCCCATAACCGCACTAATCAAGAATCTATCCATCTATCTCTGCTTCACAAACACCCCCCCATTGACGTGGCCTCCACAGCCTTCTGTGGCAAAGAATTCCACAGATTCACCACCCTCCGACTGCTATTAAAATGAATGGATTGTCAAAATTCAGCAGCGCAGTCTGCAAACAATGCAGCTGAAGTGTGTCCAAGTTGCGCTGCAGTTTAAAAGCCGTGCATGGAAGCTACAGGAGCACTGGGGGATGACTTAACAATTTGCAACTAACTCCATCAGTGCCAGGAGCTTCTCATGGCTTTTGAAATTTTGAACTAATTGCCAGCGAACCTGGAGTATTGTGTGCAGTTTTGGTCCCCTAATTTGAGGAAGGACATTCATGCTATTGAGGGAGCCCAGCGTAAGTTCACCAGGTTAATTCCCAGGATGGCGGGACTGTCATATGCTGAGAGAATGGAGCAGCTGGGCTTGTACACTCTGGAGTTTAGAAGGATGAGAGGGTATCTCATTGAAACATGTAAGATTGTTCAGGGCTTGGACACGCTAGAGGCAGGAAATATGTTCCCGATGTTGGGGGAGTCCAGAACCAGGGGCCACACACAGTTTAAGAATAAGGGGTAAGCCATTTAGAACAGAGACGAGGAAACACATTTTCTCACAGAGAATGGTGAGTCTGTGGAATTCTCTGCCTCAGAGGGTGGTGGAGGCCAGTTCTCTGGATGCTTTCAAGAGAGAGCTAGATAGGGCTCTTACAGATAGCGGAGTCTGGGAATATGGAGAGAAGGCAGGAACGGGCTACTGATTGGGGATGATCAGCCATGATTACATTGAATGCTGGCTCGAAGGGCCGAATGGCCTCTACTCCTGCACCTATTGTCTATGGTGTAGAACTAGTGTGAAGATATCTTTGATATCAAAACAACCCGAAACGTCACCTATTCCTTCTCTCCATAGATGCTGCCTCACCCGCTGAGTTTCTCCAGCATTTTTGTCTACCTTCGATTTTTCCAGCACCTGCAGTTCTTTCTTAAACGGGTACATAGATATATATATATCTACATAAAAATCGATTCATTACTGGATGTGTTTCACAACTCAGATGCGATAAGCCATGGCAAAATATGTACATATATCTGTCTGAAGAAGGGTCGCGACCCAAAACGCCACCTATTCCTTCTCTCCAGAGATGCTGCCTGTCCCGCTGTGTTACTCCAGCTTTTTTGTCCACCCTAACAACGGGATTAATCGGTCAAGATCGGACAGGCCCACACTTACCAGGAAGCGCTCCGATTTATCCGACTCTTCCCAAAACCGATGATCAGCCGGAGAGGGGTCGATATTAACAAAGAAACTTTAAATAAAAATGTTTTATTGTTAAGTGGAAAAGGACCGTGTTCATTTATCCTGCACCCAGGTGGAGAGGAGGTAGACGGCAGCGTTGGGTTGAAACACAGACTGACTGGGGGCTTCCACTGAAGCCAATTGCCGGCCCACGGAGCGGCCAGTGCCCTCTTCACCCCCGGCGGGCTGGCTGCTCTGGAGGCATCCGGAGTAATTCGGGGGGGGGGGGCGGGGAGCGGCCAGTCCTCGGAGCTGGGGAGATCTCCGCAGGTGAAGCCGGGCCGGTGGGGGTGGGGGGGCCAGCGCCGGCACGGTTCCCTGCAACCGGGGGACAATTGCTCGTCTCTGCTACGGCTTACACCGGTGGAACTTACGGGGGGGGGGTGG
>NW_022630701.1:10890-46820 GCF_010909765.2 Amblyraja radiata | reverse complement strand
GGGGAAGTCCAGAATTAGGGGTCACAGTTTAAGGATAAGAGGGAAGTCTTTTAGGACCAAGATGAGAAAATCATTTTTTACACAGAGAGTGGTGAATCTGTGGAATTCTCTGCCACAGAAGGTAGTTGAGGCCACAGTTCATTGGCTATATTTATGAGGGAGTTAGATGTGGCCCTTGTGGCTAAAGGGATCAGTGGGTATGGAGAGAAGGCAGGTACAGGATACTGAGTTGGATGATCAGCCATGATCATATTGAATGGCGGTGCAGGCTCGAAGGGCCGAATGGCCTCTACTCCTGCACCTATTTTCTATGTATCTATTCCACTACCCCTAGAGCTCTATCTAACTCTCTCTTAAATCCATAAGGCAAATGCAATGCTAGCATTTATATCATGAGGATTGCAATAGAAAAGCAGAGATGCAATGCTGAGGCGCTGGGAGAAGGGGAAGTGGTGGTGCTGGCTCGAAGGGCCAAATGGCCTCCTCCTGCACCTATTTTCTACATGTTCTGTATTCATGCCTACTATATTGTGTTGTGCTGAAGCAAAGCATGAATTTCATTGTCCTATCTGGGACACATGACAATAAAATCTCTTGACTTGAAAGGTGGAGCCCACAATGGTCCACTGTGGGTCCACTTATTCGCCAAGCCCCGCCCTCCCCACCAGGCAGCGGCAGGCCCCGCCCACTGACGTCACCCCATGGCCCCGCCCATTCTCGGCAAAGCCTTCGAAGAATTTCTGAGAACCGGCGCCGAGGGGGCGTGGCCGCCGCCCCGTGACGTCACTCACCCCCGGCACGTGACCCCGGCGGCCCGTCACCCCCCGGCATGTGATCCGGGCTGGCGGACTCTACCACTCTGCCCTAGGAATAGGGGGGGCAGCGGCTGACAGAAGTAAATAAACGGCAGTGGAGGGGTGGGGGGGATTAACGGCGGAGGAGACGGATTGTAAACTAGTAGCCGCTGTATTAACCAGCGGGGGTGGATGGAGGGGGGTTTGGGCCCGGTTGGGGATGGGGAAGCCCGGGGTCCACCCCCTCCCCCCCCGCGGGCAGCCTCAGTGGTCGCGTCCGGCCCCAGTTCTAAGAAGCGGCCGCGGTTCCAGGAAAGAGTTTTCCACGAAGTGTCGACCGGGGGCAAGGCCGCAGGTGAGGGGCCGAGCGGCCGCAGTATACACCACACTGGCTCCACACCAGGGGGACAGGGACTGGGGGACAGGGGGAGAGTGAAAAGAGAATGAGAGAAGAGAGAGGGAAGAGAAGGAGGGAGAGAAAGAAGTGAGGGAATGAGAAAGTGAGGGAGAGAAAGAAGAGATAGAGAGTGAGAAGAGAGAGGGAATGAGAAAGAGAGGGAATGAGAAAGTGAGGGAGAGAGGGAATGAGAAAGTGAGAAGAGAGGGAGAGAGAAGGGAAGGGGAGAGAGAAGAGAGAGGGAATGAGAAAGTGAGGGAGAGAGAAGAGGGAATGAGAAAGAGAAGAGGGGGAGAGAAAAGAGAAGGGGAGAGAGAAAGTGAGAAGAGAGGGAGAGAAGAGAGAGGGAATGAGAAAGTGAGAGGAAAGGGAGAGAGAAGAGAGAAGGAATGAGAAAGTGAATGGAAAGGGAGAGAGAAGAGAGAGGGAATGAGAAAGTGAATGGAAAGGGAGAGAGAAGAGAGAGGGAATGAGAAAGTGAGAAGAGAGGGAGAGAGAGAAGAGAGGGGGAGAGGGAGAGAAGAGACAGAATGAGAAAGTGAGAAGAGAGGGAGAGAAAGAAGAGAGGGGGAAATGAGAAAGTGAGGGAGAGAGAGGGAATGAGAAAGAGAAGAGGGAGAGAGAAAAGAGAAGGGGAGAGAGATAGTGTGAGAAGAGGGGGGGAGAGAAAGAAGAGAGAGAGAGAGAGAGAGAAGAGAGGGAGAGTGTGAGAAGAGAGAGGGAGAGAGTGAAAGGAAGGGGAGAGAGAGTGAGAAAGTGAGAAGAGGGGAGAGAGATAGAGTGTGAGAAGAGAGGGGGAGAGAGAGAGGAGAGGGGGAGAGTGAGAAAGTAAGAGGGGGAGAGAGAGAGAGGAGAGGGGGAGACTGAGGAGAGAGGGGGAGAGTGGGGGGGGGGGGTGAAGGGAGAGAGAGCAAGGATGATAGAAGGCTCTGTTGCTGTGGTATCTTTGGGAGAGGGAGTGAGAGGATAGGGAGGGGGGGGAGACTGTGCTGGGGGGGGGGGGGGGGGGGGGAGAGGAAGCTTGAGGCCGGGGCAGGTGGTGGGAGACAGGGAACTGGGTCAGGGAGGGAGGGGGGCTCTACTTGGGGCTGGGGGGATGTGATTTTTCTGCTGCTCTGTGGGGTTTGAGGCTCGGAGGGGGGGGGGGGCTGCCGCGTGTGGGCTCTCCAGTAGACCCCCATCCTGTGGGGATCTGCTGGAGGGGTTGATGGAGACCTGTTGGTATCTACTGGGGTGGTTGGAGATCTGTGGGGATCTACTGGGAATGGCTGTTGGAGACCTGTGGTGATCCACTGGGTGGTCAGAGACCTGCAGGGATCTATCTACTGGGGCGATTGACGGAGATCCGCTGGGTTCTTCTGGGGTGGGTGATCATCTGTGGGGATCTACTGGGAATGGCTGTTGGAGACCTGTGGGGATCTACTGGGGCAGTTGATGGGGATCTTTTGCGTTCCACTGGGGTGGTTGTAGACCTGTGAAGATCTGATGGGGACCCGTGGGGATCTACTGGAGCAGTTGATCGGGATCTGTGGGGATCTACTGGAGCAGTTGATGGGCACCAATGGTTGGTAGCGATACGTTAGGATCGACAGGGTCAGTTGGAGACCTGTGGGGATCTACTGGCTAGGCTGATGATCTATGGGGACCAACTGGGGCAGGTGATGGAGAGCTGTGGGGATCTACTGGGGGTGTAGGAGACCTGTGGGGGTCCAAAGCAGACGTGGAGATCTGGTGGGATGATTTGAAGGGGATCTGTAAGGATCTACTGGATCAGTTGATGTCTTGTTGGGATCTACTGGGATAGTTGGTCATTTGCTGGGATCAATATGGGCAGCCAGTGACCTGTGGTGGTCTACTGGTGCTGTTGATGAGCCGCTGGGATCCACTGGGTCAGTTGATGACCGGTTGGGATCCACTGGAGCCAGCGGGGGCCTGTTGGGATCTACTGGGGCAGATGGTGGTCTGCGGGGATCGGCTGGGGCGGCCATGAGGTGATGAGGGACATTGCCACTGGTGTGTGATGTGGGCTGTGTGCTGTGATGGAGTTTGCCTTGATGGAATTGGTGCCAGGATTATACCTGGTGGTCCACACCCCCCTCTCCCCTCAGCCTGTAGGGTTTCCAAATACCCCCCCCCCCCCCAGGACTAACTCGGTACGATATCGCTCAGACGAGAATCGAAACCAGCCTTTCCGGAATGAGTCAGAACAAATGCAAAACTCTATTTTCGATTAAACCAAAGCTGGGCTTCTTGCGTAGAGGGGAAAGTTTGATGGTTTTAGTTCCTTCCTGCTAATCGCAAACTCTGAAAGAAGTGCCTCGACCCGAAACCTCACCCATTCCTTCTCTCCAGCGATTGCCGCCTGTCCCGCTGAGCTCGTCGAAACATATAAGATTGTTAAGGGCTTGGACACGCTAGAGGCAGGAAACATGTTCCCGATGTCGGGGGAGTCCAGAACCAGGGGCCACACACACACACACACACAGTTTAAGAATAAGGGGTAAGCCATTTAGAACGGAGACGAGGAAACACTTTTTCTCACAGAAGAGTGGTGAGTCTGTGGAATTCTCTGCCTCAGAGGGCGGTGGAGGCCGATTCTCTGGATGCTTTCAAGAGAGAGCTGGATAGGGCTACGGAGTCAGGGGAGAAGGCAGGAACGGGGTACTGATTGTGGATGATTAGCCATGATCACATTGAATGGCGGTGCTGGCTCGAAGGGCCGAATGGCCTACTCCTGCGTCTATTGTCTATTACTCCAGCATTTTAGGCGTTCCTTCCTACACACTTGATCGGACTTTGCTGGCTTTACCTTGCACTAAACGTTATTCCCTTCATCATGTATCTGTACACTGTGGACGGCTCGATTGTAATCATGTATTGTCTTTCCGCTGACTGGTTAGCACGCAACAAAAAGCTTTTCACTGTACCCTGGCACACGTGACAATAAACTCAACGGATGCTGGGTGGATGTGAGGTGTTGGTGCCCAGTCTCTGCTTCTGAGGGTTCTAACGCAAAAAGATGTGACTCAGACAATGGGTGACGTTTCGGGTCGAGACCCTTCTTCAGACTGTTAGGCAAACTCCCCTGACTCTCAGTCTGAAGAAGGGTCTCGACCCGAAACATCGCCTTATTCCTTTTCTCCACACACGCTGCCCGACCCGCTGGGTTACTCCAGCTTTGAGTGTCTGCCTTCAGCTTAAACCAGCGTCTGCAGTTCCTTCCTGCACTATACTGCTCCTGAAAAGCCTCCCAGTGTTCCCCAGATGTGTACATCGCTCTGGGCGTAAACAATAACACAAGGTGTGTGTACGTGTGTGTGCATGCGTACCTCCCACGCTCCCTACCTGTCTACAGCTCATAGCCTTGCCTTTTACCAGAACTCTCTGTCTCTCTCTGTCTGTCTCTCTGTGTCATAGAAACATTGAAACATAGAAATTAGGTGCAGGAGTAGGCCATTCGGCCCTTCGAGCCTGCACCGCCATTCAATATGATCATGGCTGATCATCCAACTCAGTATCCCGTCCCTGCCTTCTCTCCATACCCTCTGATCCCCTTAGCCACAAGGGCCACATCTAACTCCCTCTTAAACATAGCCAATGAACTGTGGCCTCGACTACCCTCTGTGGCAGAGAGTTCCAGAGATTCACCACTCTCTGTGTGAAAAAAGTTCTTCTCATCTCGGTTTTAAAGGATTTCCCCCTTATCCTTAAGCTGTGACCCCTTGTCCTGGACTTCCCCAACATCGGGAGCAATCTTCCTGCATCTAGCCTGTCCAACCCCTTAAGAATTTTATAAGTTTCTATAAGATCCCCTCTCAATCTCCTAAATTCTAGACAGTATAAACCAAGTCTATCCAGTCTTTCTTCATAAGACAGTCCTGACATCCCAGGAATCAGTCTGGTGAACCTTCTCTGCAATCCCTCTATGGCAATAATGTCCTTCCTCAGATTTGGAGACCAAAACTGTACGCAATACTCCAGGTGTGGTCTCACCAAGACCCTGTACAACTGCAGTAGAACCTCCCTGCTCCTATACTCAAATCTCTCTGTCTCTCTCTGTGTCTCTCTCTGTGTCTCCCTCCCTCTGTCTCCCTCTCTCTGTCTGTCTCTCTCTGTCTGTCTGTCTCTCTCTGTCTCTCTCTCCGTGTCTCCCTCTCTCTGTGCCTCCCTCTCTCTGTGCCTCCCTCTCTCTGTCTCTCTCTCTCTCTGTCTCTCTCTCTATGACAGGCTGACTTAAACATCAGTCATTTGAGTCATTTTTGGCACAATCGAGGCAGCATTGCTGGAAAGCAGTCTGGCCGAGATTGTTTCGATTTGATTTCGCGGGGATTGCCCTAAAGGGCCCTGTCCCACTTTCACGACCTCTGCCGAGTTTGCCCTTGACTCATACTCGCAGCATGGTCGTCACGAGGTTGTACGTAGCGGGCCGTGATGCTAGTCGTAGGTACTCGGGGCATCAAGTAGGTCGGGGCGTTTTTTTTCTAGCAAGATGAAAAATATCCACGAGTAAAAAAGATCGTGAATTAGGTCGTGGGAGTGGGACAGGCCCTTGAATGTTTAGTTCAGAGTTGCCACCTTGCAACAGGCCCTTCGGCCCACCGAGTCCACGCTGACCATCGATCCCCCCCCGATCCCCTAGTTCAGTGTTCCTCCCACTTTCTCATCTGCCCCCTACACACTCGGCCCTGCGGCAATTTACAGAGGACCCACTAACCTGCAAACACGGAGGATTCCGGGATGTGGGAGGAAACCGGAGCACCCGGAACAACCCAGAGATCAGAGCTGAACTACTATTTATCTTTGGTGACCCATGGACTATCCATATTTAAGAAGGAACTGCAGATGCTGGAAAAAATCGACAAAGATGCTGGAGGAACCTAGCGGGGTGAGGCAGCATCTGTGGAGCGAAGGAATAGGTGACGTTTTGGGTCGAGACCCTTCTTCATATTTCGCTTGGGTAGTTCGTTACACCCCAGCGGTATGAACATTGACTTCTCAAATTTCAGATAGCCATTGCTTTCTCCTGAAGAAGGGTCTCGACCCGAAACGTCGCCTATTCCTTCGCTCCATAGATGCTGCCTCACCCGCTGAGTTTCTCCAGCATTTTTTGTCCACCTTCGATTGTTCCAGCATCTGCAGTTCTCTCTCAAACGTTATTCCCTTATCATGTACCTGTACACTGTAAACGGCTCGATTGTAATCATGTATTGTCTTTCTGCTGACTGGTTAGCACGCAACAAACAGCTTTTCACTGTACCTCGGTACACGTGGCAATAAATGGAACTGAAACTGAGGAAATATAAAAAACATGCTGCGACCCCTCACAGCAATAGACAATAGGTGCAGGAATAGGCCCTTCGGCCCTTCGAGCCAGCATTGCCATTCAATGTGATCATGGCTGATCATCCCCAATCAGTACCCCGTTCCTGCCTTCTCCCCATTTCCCCTGACTCCGCTATCTTTAAGAGCAGTATAAGGAGAAGGTAATAATAATAATAATAATACATTTTATTTATGGGCGCCTTTCAAGAGTCTCAAGGACACCTTACAAAAATTTAGCAGGTAGAGGAAAAACATGTAAGGGGAATGAAATAAATAGTAGAGACATGACTAGTACACAAAGTAAAGACAGAATTCAATACAAAACACAGTATGAGGCAATTAATGCACAGATGAAAAGGGAGGGGGACGTGGGGCTAAGGATAGGCAGAGATGAAGAGATGGGTCTTGAGGCGGGACTGGAAGATGGTGAGGGACACGGAATTGCGGATCAGTCGGGGGAGGGAGTTCCAGAGCCTGGGAGCTGCCCTGGAGAAGGCTCTGTCCCCAAAACTGCGGAGGTTGGGTGCAGGGAGATTGTTCCTGATGTTGGGGAAGTCCAGAACAAGCGGTCACAGTTTAAGGATAAGGGGGAAATCTTTTAGGACCGAGATGAGGAAAACATTTTTTTTCACACACAGAGAGTGGTGAATCTGTGGAATTCTCTGCCACAGAAGGTAGTTGAGGCCACACAGTTCATTGGCTATATTTAAGAGGGAGTTAGATGTGGCCCTTGTGGCTAAAGGGATCAGGGGGTATGGAGAGAAGGCAGGTACAGGATACTGAGTTGGATGATCAGCCATGATCATATCGAATGGCGGTGCTGGCTCGAAGGGCCGAATGACCTACTCCTGCACCTATTGCCTATGTTTCTATATGAATTGTTTTGGGGAATGAGAAACTGGAAGAGCAATTGTACATCAGAAGTTGGAAGCGATTCAGAAATATTGTGGGTTTTACCAGAATGCTGTAAGTGGGAACTGCAGATGCTGGTTTACACCAAAGGCACACACACCATAATTGCTGGAGAAACTCAGCGGGTGAGGCAGCATCTATGGAGCGAAGGAATAGGTGACGTTTCAGGTCGAGAACTACTGGGGTAGGGGGGTGGGGGGGGGCGGGAAGAAGAAAGGAAGAGGTGGAGACAGTGGGCTGTGGGAGAGCTCGGAAGGGGAGGGGAAGGAGGGAGAAATCAGGGACTACCTGAAATTGGAGAAGTCGATGTTTATACCGCTGGGGCGAAAACCTGAAATTGGAGAATCCCAGAAATCAACCTCATCTTGGGTGGTTTACACCCCAGCGGTATGAACATTGACTTCTCCAATTTCAGGTAGTCCCTCCTTCCCCTCCCCTTCCCAGCTCCCCCCTTGTCTCCGCCTCTTCCTTTCTTCTTCCCGACCCCTACATCAGTCTGAAGAAGGGTCTCGACCCGAAACGTCGCCTATTTCCTTCGCTCCATAGATGCTGCCTCCCTCACCCGCTGAGTTTCTCCAGCATTTTTGTCCACCTTCGGTTTTCCAGCATCTGCAGTTCCTTCTTAAACACAGCATTCCTCAGCGGGACAGGCAGCATCTCTGGAGAGAAGGAGCAGGTGATGTTTCAGGTTGAGACCCTTCTTCAGACTGGTTTAGGGATAAGAGAAATAATGAAAGATATGCAAAAAAATAGATGCCAAATAGACAATAGGTGCAGGAGTAGAGGCCATTTGGCCCTTCGAGCCAGCACCGCCATTCAATGTGATCATGGCTGATCATCCCCAATCAGTACCCCGTTCCTGCCTTCTCCCCATATCCCCTGACTCTCTCTCGCTATCTTTAAGAGCCCTATCTAGCTCTCTCTTGAAAGAATTCTCTCCAGAGAACCGGCCTCTGAGGCAGAGAATTCCACAGACTCACCACTCCCTGTGAGAAAAAGTCTTTCCTCGTCTCCGTTCTAAATGGCTTACTCCTTATTCTTAAACTGTGTGTGTGTGTGTGTGTGGCCCCTGGTTCTGGACTCCCCCCAACATCGGGAATATGTTTCCTGCCTCTAGCGTGTCCAAACCCTTAACAATCTTATACGTTTCAATAAGATCCCCTCTCATTCTTCTAAATTCCAGAGTGTACAAGCCCAGCTGCTCCATTCAACCATTCTCCGTGAGAAAAAGTGTTTCCTCGGCTCCGTTCTAAATGGCTTACTCCTGAGGGTCTCGGCCGAAAAACGTCACCCGTTCCTTCTCTCCAGAGACGCTGCCTGTCCCGCTGAGTTACTCCAGCACTCGATTTACTGGGCAAGAGACTCTGTGTGCATCTATCCGATCTATTCCTCTCATGATACCTGCTGAGTTACTCCTCCAGCATTTAATCCCCCGGGCCAAAACGCCTCTGCTGGCCTTTGTGTGCAGTCCAGCACCCGGGCCAACTCATCATTCACCCAGCCATGGATTGCCGTGGGGAATTAGTCCCGTATTTTGACCTTTTGTCCCTTATTTGGGAGTGAGAAAGTTGGCAAGACCACTTTAACCCAAGCTAGCGTGTGTGTGTGTGTGTGTGTGTGTGTGGCAGTGAGTGGCTCTAGGCTGCCCTCTAGCTGTGCCCACAACACACTTCAGTACAGACTGTCCCGCTGAGTTCCTCCAGCATTTTGTGTCTTATCTTCGGTGTAAACCAGCATCTGCAGCTCCTGCCTCCACATTGCAGTCCAGTGCAGATCAGGGGCAAGCCCTTCGGCCCACAATGTCCGTGCCAGCCACGTTGCCAAGATGGCAGATCTTTCATTCATTTGCTCTCTCCTCTCTCCTCTCTCCTCTCTCCTCTCTCCTCTCTCCTCTCTCCTCTCTCCTCTCTTCCCTCATCCCTCCCCCCCCCCCTCCACCGCCCTCTGAGGCAGACAATTCCACAGACTCACAACTCTCTGTGTGAAGAAGTGTTTCCTCGTCTCCGTTCTAAATGACCGACCCCTTATTCTTAAACTGTGTGTGTGGCCCCTGGTTCTGGACTCACCCAACATCGGGAACAATCTCCCTGCATCTACCCTTAAGAATTTTGTACGTTTCTATAAGATCCCCCCCTCAATCTAAATTCTAGCGAGTACAAGCCGAGTCTATCCAGTATTGAAGAAACAGATAAAATTCCACAGACTCGCCACTCTCTGCGAGAAAAAGTGTTTCCTCGTCTCCGTTCTAAATGGCTTAGCCCTTATTCTTAAGCTGTGTGTGGCCCCTGGTTCTGGACTCCCCCAACATCGGGAACATGTTTCCTGCCTCCAGCGTGTCCAAGCCCTTAATAATCTTATATGCTTCAATAAGATGCCCTCTCATCCTTCCAAACCCCAGAGTGTACAAACCCAGCCGCTCCATTCTCTCAGCATATGACAGTCCCGCCATCCCGGGAATTAACCTGGTGAACCTACGCTGGGCTCCCTCAATAGCAGGAATGTCCTTCCTCAAAATTAGGGGAACAAAACTGCACACAATACTCCAGGTGTGTGGTCTCACTGGGGCCCTGTACATCTGTAGTAGGACCTCTTTGCTCCTACACTCGAATCCCGCCATCCCGGGAATTAACCTGGTGAACCTACGCTGGGCTCCCTCAATAGCAAGAATGTCCTTCCTCAAAATGAGGGGAGGAAAACTGCACACAATACTCCAGGTGTGGTCTCACCAGGGCTCTGTACAACTGCAGAAGGACCTCTTTGCTCCTGTACTCAACTCCTCTTGTTATGGTGGTTCGATCCTGACTACGGGTGCGTTCTCCCCGTGGGTTTGCTCCGGTTTCCTCCCACTCTCCGAAGACTTGCAGGCTTGTGGGACAACTGGTTACTCTGTGTGTGTGTGTGTGTGTGTGTGTGTGTGTGTGTGTGTGTGTGTGTGTGTGTGTGTGTGTGTGTGTGTGTGTGTGTGTGTGTGTGTGTGTCACTGCTAGTGGGGGGGGGGGTGGGAGATCGTCGGTCAGCGAGCCTGTGATATAACTCCAAACCAAACATCGACGGTCCATCGGAATTCCCGAAATAACGAGGCTGTGCGATGAGTCACTGCCCCTCGATCCCGGGACACTTTCCACACCAAATCCTTTGTTCACCCACTGACTCATCCTGATGGATTAAGAGGCCAGAACAAACAACAGGAAGGAGAGGAGTGCAAGTTTCCTGATCCCGCAAGGCTTCTCCAGAGAGAGCGGACACAGCAGGAGACCAGGGGGTGGGTGGGGTGGGGGGGGAGAGGGTCAGGACTAGAGGGTCTGAGCTCCAGGCAGAGGTTGAGCAGGCTGGGATTCTATTAGAAACATAGACAATAGGTGCAGGAGTAGGCCATTCGGCCCTTCGAGCCTGCACTGCCATCATGGCTGATCATCCAACTCAGTATCCCATCCCTGCCTTCTCTCCATACCCCCTGATCCCTTTAGCCACAAGGGCCACATCTAACTCCCTCTTAAATACAGCCAATGAACTGGCCTCTGTGGCAGAGAATTCCACAGATTCACCACTCTCTGTGTAAAAAATGATTTTCTCATCTCGGTCCTAAAAGACTTCCCTCTTATCCTTAAACTGTGTGACCCCTTGTTCTGGACTTCCCCAACATCGGGAATAATCTTCCTGCATCTAGCCTGTCCAACCCCTTAAGAATTTTGTAAGTTTCTATAAGATCCCCCCCCTCAATCTTCTGAATTCTAGCGAGTACAAGCCGAGTCTATCCAGTCTGTCTTCATATGAAAGTCCTGCCATCCCAGGAATCAGTCTGGTGAACCTTCTCTGTACTCCCTCTATGGCAAGAATGTCTTTCTTCAGATTAGGAGACCAAAACTGTACGCAATACTCCAGGTGTGGTCTCACCAAGACCCTGTACAACTGCAGTAGAACCTCCCTGCTCCTATACTCAAATCCTTTTGCTATTGCTCAGGAGGATGAGGGGTGACAATAGACAAAAGGTGCAGGAGTAGGCCATTCGGCCCTTTGAGCCAGCACCGCCATTCACTGATCATCCCCAATCAGTACCCCGTTCCTGCCTTCTCCCCATATCCCCTGACTCCGCTATCTTTAAGAGCCCTATCTAGCTCTCTCTTGAAAGTATCCAGAGAACCGGCCTCCACTGAGGCAGAGAATTCCACAGACTCACCACTCTCTGTGAGAAAAAGTGTTTCCTCGTCTCCGTTCTAAATGGCTTACCCCTTATTCTTAAACTGTGTGTGTGTGTGTGGCCCCTGGTTCTGGACTCCCCCAACATCGGGAACATGTTTCCTGCCTCTAACGTGTCCAAGCCCTGAACAATCTTATATGTTTCAATGAGATCCCCTCTCATCCTTTCTAAACTCCAGTGTGTACAAGCCCAGCCGCTCCATTCTCTCAGCATACGACAGTCCAGCCATCTTGAAAGCATCCAGAGAACCGGCCTCCACCGCCCTCTGAGGCAGAGATAGATAGATTCTTGATTGGTGCGGGTGTCGGGGGTTACGGGGAGAAGGCAGGGGAATGGGGTTAGGAGGGAGAGATAGATCAGCCATGATTGAATGGTGGAGTAGACTCGATGGGCCGAATGGCCTAATTCTGATGGTATGACCTTGTGGCGATCGGGGCCATGATGTAATGGTGGGGTTGTTGTTGAGGGAGGCTATGGCTGGGTGATCAGGGCTATAGGTCAGGGCAAGGATTTCATAGCAAAAGGATTTGAGTATAGGAGCAGGGAGGTTCTACTGCAGTTGTACAGGGTCTTGGTGAGACCACACCTGGAGTATTGCGTACAGTTTTGGTCTCCAAATCTGAGGAAGGACATTATAGCCATAGAGGGAGTGTAGAGAAGGTTCACCAGACTGATTCCTGGGATGTCAGGACTTTCATATGAAGAAAGACTGGATAGACTCGGCTTATACTCGCTAGAATTTAGGAGATGGAGGGGGGATCTTATAGAAACGTACAAAATTCTTAAGGGGTTGGACAGGCTAGATGCAGGAAGATTGTTCCCGATGTTGGGGAAGTCCAGGACAAGGGGTCACAGCTTAAGGATAAGGGGGAAATCCTTTAGGACCGAGATGAGAAGAAACATTTTCACACAGAGAGTGGTGAATCTCTGGAACTCTCTGCCACAGAAGGTAGTTGAGGCCACACAGTTCATTGGCTATATTTAAGAGGGAGTTAGATGTGGCCCTTGTGGCTAAAGGGATCAGGGGGTATGGAGAGAAGGCAGGGATGGGATACTGAGTTGGATGATCAGCCATGATCATATCGAATGGCGGTGCAGGCTCGAAGGGCCGAATGGCCTCTACTCCTGCACCTATTGTCTATGTATCTATGTATCTATGCAAGAGTGCGAGTCCAGCTGGGCAGGATGGGAGAGAGCTGGCGCACGCTTGTGTGTGGAGCGATCTCAGTCTCTCCCTGGTCCCGCGCAGCTGCCGATCCCAAGGACGCATGTCGTCACCCCCTGCATCCTCCGCAGCTCCACAATAGCAGGAAGCAGCCGAGTCTCCAGTCTGCGCGGAGAGAGGGGGGGGGGGGGAGCAAGCAGCCTTCCGAGGGGAACGAAGAGATGTCACAAAAACAGGGTCCCAACGCTGAGAATAGATACTCCGTGATCAGTGGATATGTTCAAGGCAGAGATACATAGATTCTTGATTAGCATGGGTGTCAGAGAAACATCGAAAATAGGAGGCCATTCAGCCCTTCGAGCCAGCACCGCCATTCATTGTGATCATGGCTGATCGTCCCCTATCAATAACCCGTGCCTGCCTTCTCCCCATATCCCTTGTGACTCCACTAGAGCTCTATCTAACTCGAACAAAGAACATAGAAACATAGAAAATAGGTGCATGATTCAGCCATTCAGCCCTTCGAGGCAGCCTTCTGCCAATATCCCTTGGAACCACTAGCCCCTAGAGCTCTATCTAACTGGAACATAGAAACATAGAAAATAGGTGTAGGGGGAGGCCATTCAACCCATCGAGGCAGCCTTCTCCCAATATCCCTTGATTCCACCAATCCCTAGAGCTCTAAGTCGAACATAGAACATAGAAACATAGAAAATAGGTGTAGGAGGAGGCCATTCAGCCCTTCGAGGCAGCCTTCTTCCAATATCCCTTGACTCCACCAGCCCCTAGAGCTCTATCTAACTGGAACATAGAAACATAGAAAATAGGTCTAGGATTCGGCCATTCGGCCCTTCGAGCCAGCACCGCCATTCATTGTGATCATGGCTGATCGTCCCCTATCAATAACCCGTGCCTGCCTTCTCCCCATATCCCTTGACTCCACTAGCCCCCTAGAGCTCTATCTAACTCTCTCTTAAATCCATCCAGTGACTTGGCCTCCACTGCCCTCTGTGGCAGGGAATTCCACAAATTCACACAACTCTCTGGGTGAAAACGTGTTTTTCTCACCTCAGTCTTAAATGGCCTCCCCCCTTTATTCTAAGACTGTGTGTGTGGCCCCTGGTTCTGGACTCGCCCAACATTGGGAACATTTTTCCTGCATCTAGCTTGTCCAGTCCTTTTATAATTTTATATGTTTCTATAAGAACCCCCCCCTCATCCTTCTAAACTCCAGTGAATACAAGCCTCGTCTTTTCAATCTTTTCCCCATACGACAGTCCCGCCATCCCAGGGATCAATCTGGTGAACCTATGCTGCACTGCCTCGATCGCAAGGATGTAGATGAGGAGGAATTTCTTTAGCCAGAGGGTGGTGAATCTGTGGAATTCTTGGAGGCCACAAGTCAGTGGATATGTTTAAGGCAGAGATAGATAGATTCTAGATTAGTGCGGGTGTCAGGGGCTATGGGGAGAAGGCAGGAGAATGGGGTTAGGAGGGAGAGATAGATCAGCCACGATTGAATGGCGGAGTGGACTTGCTGGGCCTAATTCTACTCCTAATTGGTGCATTCGAGCCACCACCATTATGGTCATGGCTGATCATCCCCAATCAGTACCCCGTTCCTGCCTTCTCCCCCATATCCCCTGACTCCGCTATCTTTAAGAGCCCTATCTAGCTCTCTCTTGAAAGCATCCAGAGAACCGGCCTCCACCGCCCTCTGAGGCAGAGAATTCCACAGACTCACAACTCTCTGTGAGAAAAAGTGTTTCCTTGTCTCCGTTCTAAATGGCTTACCTCTTATTCTTAAACTGTGTGTGTGTGGCCCCTGGTTCTGGACTCCCCCAACATTGGGAACATGTTTCCTGCCTCTAGTGTGTCCAAGCCCTTAAACATCTTATATGTATCAATGAGATTCCCTCTCATCCTTCTAAACTCCAGAGTGTACAAGCCCAGCCGCTCCATTCTCTCAGCATATGACAGTCCCCCCTTAACAATCTTATATGTTTCAATGAGATGCCCTCTCATCCTTCTAAACTCCAGAGTGTACAAGCCCAGCCGCTCCATTCTCTCAGCATATGACAGTCCCGCCATCCCGGGAATTAACCTTGTAATTGCCTAATTCTACTCCTAATAGGTTCCATTCGAGCCACCACCGTTATGGTCATGTCTGATCATCCAAAATCAGTAACCCCGTTCCTGCTTTCTCCCCTTGATTCCTTTAGCCCTAAGAGCTAAATCAGAACCCTCTCTTGAAAACAAGTCTACACCCTTAATTGTCAAGAAAGAACTGCAGATGCTGGTTTCAATCGAAGGTAGATGGCAAAGTGCTGGAGTAGCTCAGCGGGTGAGGCAGCATCTCTGGAGAGAAGGAATGGGTGACGTTTCGGTGCCCGAAACGTCGCCCATTCCTTCCCTCCAGAGAAGTCACATTCACATTTATTTCTGTAGCACATCTAAAAAACAACTCTCGTTGGCCAAAGTCCTTTACATTTGTTATAAGAATAGCACAACAAAACAAACGACATACATATATACATGTAGCCCTCACTCAGAGGACGTCAGGAAAGGCTTGGGAGTATAGATAAGTCTTTAGTCTTGACTTAAAAGAGTCGATGGAGGGGGGTTGTTCGTTCTGATGGGAAGGGGATTGATGCTGTTCCACAGTCTAGGGGCTGCAACCCCTGAGCTTATGCCTAGACCGCGGGACATTCAGCAGCCCCAAGTCGGCCGATCTGAGGGGCCTGGAGGTGGTGTGTGGTGGGTGAGAAGACCTTTTATGTAGGTGGGGGCAAGACAAGCCCGTTGAAGGACTTTGTAGACATGGAGGAGGATCTTGAAGTTTTTATGGAACCGCACAGGGAGCCAGTGGAGAGGGTTTTGCCAGGATCGGGGGGGGGTGAAGATGTGGCCCCTTTTTCGGGCGCCCGTCAGGAGTCTTGCACACTGGGGCGTTTTGGAGCAGTTGCAGGCGGGACAGGGAAGATTGGCTGATGCCAGTGTAAAGGGAGAAGCTGCCTCACCCACTGAGTTACTCCAGCATTTAGTGTCCACACTGCCATTGGGAAAAAAACATCCCCCAAAAAAAACATCCCCCAGCTTCCGCCTATATTCCTGCTACCTATGACCAATTTTGGTCGGTTTTCCTGAAACGCTAAAAATATTTTTCCCTCCTCCTCCCCCCCCGTATTCCCAGAGTGATCCCTGATTCCCTGATCACCACCTGCGTCGGGAGGGGAAGCAGGATGTGACGGAGCGTTGGGTTTTTTTCCCGAGCAGCTTAAAGGCAGGCGGAGTCGGCCAGTGGCCAGGACTAGCTGGAGCTCCGTAGCTGGGATCTCTCCCCCACTCCCTCCCCGCCCGGCCCGATATCTCCGCCCCGCTGCCGATGTATGGAACCCCCCGCTCACTCCCGCAGGCCAGGCGACTCCACCGTGCTAGGCTGCAGCCGGGGACCGGCCCCCCGCTCTGGGGGGTGAGTGGGGAACCGGGAGGGGAGAGGGGGAGTGGGGATGGGTGAGGGGGTGAGTGGCGAAACGAGATCGGTGTGGAGGGGCGAATGGAGACGGGAGGGGGAGGGCGGTGAGATCAGCTGCGGGCGGGTGGGATGTTCGGGGGGGGGTGTGGGTGTAAATCCCTGGTCGACTGGAGCGAATGCTGTTTAGTCTCGACACAGAACGCCGCAGTAACTCAGCGGGTCAGGCAGCATCTCCGGAGAGAAGGAACGGGCAGCGTTTTGGGTCGAGACCCTTCTTCAGACAGTCTCGACCCCGAAACGTCGCCCATTCCTTCTCTCCAGAGATGCTGCCCGTCCCGCTGAGTGACTCCAGCGCTTTGTGTCGAACTCCGGCGTAAAACAGCGTCTGCAGTTCCTTCGGACACGGTTTAAAGAAGGCCACCGAACTGCAGATTATTCGACGGTATTGGCCAGTGGCCATTGGCGGATGTTTCGATTATTCTCACATGTAGCGGGGTACAGGGAAAAGCATTTTTGTCTTGTGTGGGAAGACTGTACAAGATAGACACAAAACGTTGGAGTAACTCAGCGGGACAGGCAGCATCTCTGGGGAGAAGGAATGGGTGACGTTTCAGGTCGAGACCCTTCTTCAGACTGGGAGTCGGGGGAGAAGGGAATGAGATAAAATCGATGAGACCAGGAGGGGGGGCTGGATGGGAGGGGAGGGGGCACAGTCTGTTCCAGCGTTCCCGAGGTTGGGAGAGGGGATGGTGATTCACGGGCAGGGTGGGCCGGGGGTCTCGGCTGAGAGAGAGAGGGCAGGCAGTGGCCCGAGGCTGCGTCCAGATATGACTGACACCCCCACCCCCCCCCCCCCAATCCACAGGTGCCGCTGGGATTTGCCGATGTCACCGTGAATTAATTCCTGAGACGGATCTGGAACCTTCGATGTGAACAGGTAGGAACAGAGGCGAGAGGGACTCCCCTCCCCGCACCGACCAAGATATAAGAGTAGAATCAGCCCGTTCGGACCGTCGAGTCTGCCCCGGCATTCAACCATGGCCGATCTCTGCCTCCCATTCCCATTTTCCTGCCTTCTCCCCATAACCCCTGAGGCCGGTTTCTTGAAGGGTCTCGACCCGAAACGTCACCCATTCCTTCTCTCCAGAGATGCTGCCTGTCCCGCTGAGTTACTCCACATTTTGTGTTTATCTTTGGTTTAAACCAGCATCTGCAGTTCCATCCTACGCAAAGTTGGGATAGTCCCAGCCTCAACGACCTCCTCTAGCAGCTTGTTCCATACACCCACCATCCTTCCGTGTGAAAAGATGACCCCTCAGATTCCTCCCCTTCACCTTAAACCCACGCCCTCTAGTCCCAGAGTCTCCTACTCTGTGGAGCAGACTTGTTGGGCCTAATTCTACTCCTAATAGGTCATGGCTGATCATCCAAAATCAGTACCCCGTTCCTGCTTTCTCCCCATATCCCTTGATTCCTTTAGCCCTAAGAGCTAAATCGAACTCTCTCTTGAAAACAAGTCCACACCTTTAATTGTAAAGAGGGAACTGCAGATAGAAACATAGAAACATTGAAAATAGGTGCAAGAGTAGAGGCCATTCGGCCCTTCGAGCCTGCACCATTCGCCATTCAATATGATCATGGCTGATCATCCAACTCAGTATCCCATCCCTGCCTTCTCTCCATACCCCCTGATCCCTTTAGCCACAAGGCCCACATCTAACTCCCTCTTAAATATAGCCAATGAACTGTGTGGCCTCAACCGCCTTTTGTGGCAGAGAATTCCACAGATTCACCACTCTCTGTGTGTGAAAAAATGATTTTCTCATCTCGGTCCTAAAAGATTTCCCTCTTATCCTTAAACTGTGTGTGGCCCCTAGTTCTGGACTTCCCCAACATCGGGAACAATCTTCCTGCATCTAGCCTGTCCAACCCCTTAAGAATTTTGTAAGTTTCTATAAGATCCCCCCCTCAATCTTCTGAATTCTAGCGAGTACAAGCCGAGTCTATCCAGTCTTTCGTCATATGAAAGTCCTGCCATCCCAGGAATCAGTCTGGTGAACCGTCTCTGTACTCCCTCTATGGCAAGAATGTATTTCCTGGTCACAGATGCTGGTTTAAATCAAAGGTCGACGCAGAATGCTGGAGTAACTCAGCGGGTGAGGCAGCATCTCTGGAGAGAAGGAATGGGCGACGTTCTGCGCCTCCACTCGATCTATTCCGCTTGTGATTTACGCGCTCCTTTCCCCCCCCCCCCCGCTATGCCTGCAGCTCGCTTTCACGCTCAAGATATCTCTGCAGCTGCCCTCATCATCCTGCTTCCCCTCCCCCGGGATGTGTGAGTCACTGTTGCCGCTCGCTCCCGTCCCGGCCATTGTTCCCTTCACCTGCTTCCTCTCAAGCCGACCGTAGAATTCCCGACCTCCGGAGAACAGGAACCAGTTTCCCCTGTTGTCGGAAGGAACTGCAGATGCTGGATTAAACCGTAGACACAGAATGCTGGAGTAACTTGGTGGGACAGGCAGCGTCTCCGGAGAGCAGGAATGGGTGACGTTTCGGGTTGAGACCCTTCTTCAGACCCATTCCTTCTCTCCAGAGATGCTGCCTGTCCCGCTGAGTTTCGCCCGGCTTGTTGGCGTCTTATAGAAACATAGACAATAGGTGCAGGAGTAGGCCATTCGGCCCTTCGAGCCTGCACCGCCATTCAATATGATCATGGCTGATCATCCAACTCAGTATCCCATCCCTGCCTTCTCTCCATACCCCCTGATCCCTTTAGCCACAAGGGCCACATCTAACTCCCTCTTAAATATAGCCAATGAACTGTGGCCTCAACTACCTTCTGTGGCAGAGAATTCCACAGATTCACCACTCTCTGTGTGTGAAAAAAAAATGATTTCCTCATCTCGGTCCTAAAAGATTTCCCCCTTATCCTTAAACTGTGTGTGGCCCCTTGTTCTGGACTTCCCCAACATCGGGAACAATCTTCCTGCATCTAGCCTGTCCAACCCCTTAAGAATTTTGTAAGTTTCTATAAGATCCCCCCTCAATCTTCTGAATTCTAGCGAGTACAAGCCGAGTCTATCCAGTCTTTCTTCATATGAAAGTCCTGACATCCCAGGAATCAGTCTGGTGAACCTTCTCTGTACTCCCTCTATGGCAAGAATGTCTTTCCTCAGATTAGGAGACCAGAACTGTACGCAATACTCCAGGTGTGGTCTCACCAGGACCCTGTACAACTGCAGTAGAACCTCCCTGCTCCTATGCTCAAATCCTCTATGGCAAGAATGTCTTTCCTCAGATTAGGAGACCAAAACTGTACGCAATACTCCAGGTGTGGTCTCACCAAGACCCTGTACAACTGCAGTAGAACCTCCCTGCTCCTATACTCAAATGCAGGTACAGCTGGCAGTGAAGAAAGCGAATGGCATGTTGGCCTTATCTTTTGTGTTGACCTGTGCAACCCCTTTCTCCTCCTCCCCCTCCCGACCCCCGACCCCAGGGTGACGATGGGATCGACGGCTGAGAGCTACATCAAGGAGTTTACCCGACACTCCACCGACATGATGCTAAACCTGAACGAGATGCGAAAACGGGAGATGCTGACTGACGTCCGGCTCCTGGCTGAGGGGCGACAATTCCGGGCGCACAAGGCCGTGCTGGTGGCCTGCAGGTACCGCTCCTCGCCCCTCCAGAGGTCACGTTGCACTTGTATAAGACGTCGGGGAGACCGCCTTTAGTGTTCAGTTCTGGGCGCCGTGTTATGGGAAAGATATTGCCAAACCTGACAGCAGACAACACACAACAGGTGCAGGAGTAGGCCATTCGGCCCATCAAGCCAGCACTAGCATTCAATGGATAATAGACAACAGGTGCAGGAATAGAGGCCATTCAGCCCTTCCAGCCAGCACCGCCATTCACTGTGATCATGGCTGATCATCCCCAATCAGTACCCCGTTCCTGCCTTCTCCCCATATCCCCTAACTCCGCTATTTTTAAGAGCCCTATCTAGCTCTCTCTTGAAAGCATCCAGAGAACCGGCCTCCACCGCCCTCTGAGGCAGAGAATTCCACAGACTCACAACTCTCTGGGAGAAAAAGTGTTTCCCCGTCTCCGTTCTAAATGGCTTACTCCTAATTCTTAAACTGTGTGGCCCCTGGTTCTGGACTCCCCCAACATCGGGAACATGTTTCCTGCCTCTACCCTGTCCAAACCCTTAACAATCTCATATATGTTTCAATAAGATTTCCTCTCATCCTTCTAAACTCCAGAGTGCACAAGCCCAGCCGCTCCGTTCTCTCAGCATATGACAGTCCCGCCATCCCGGGAATTAACCTGGTGAACCTACGCTGGGCTCCCTCGATAGCAAGAATGTCCTTCCTCAAATTAGTGGACCAAAACTGCACACAATACTCCAGGTGTGGTCTCACTAGGGCCCTGTACAACTGCAGAAGGACCTCTTTGCTCCTGTACTCAACTCCTCTTGTTATGAAGGCCAACAGGCCAAAACTGCACACAATACTCCAGGTGTGCTCTCACTAGGGCCCTGTACAACTGCAGAAGGACCTCTTTGCTCCTATACTCGACTCCTCTTGTTATAGACGTCACCCATTCCTTCTCTCCAGAGCTCCTATGGACAATTGGTGCAGGAGAAGGTTGTTTGAGCCAGCATTGCCATTCAACGTGATCATGGCTGCTCAATGGGTGACGTTTCGGGGTCGAGACTCTCGTGCGCATGTCTGTACGTAGTTGCCTCGTTCTCCCCTGAACTGACGGACTCCCCTCTTTTTCTCCCCAGCGGTTTTTTCTACTCGATCTTCGCCGACCAGTGGCGGCGGCCTGTCGAGCTGGTGAGCCTGCCGGTGGGGGTGAGCGCGGAGGGGTTCCGCCTCCTGCTGGACTTCATGTACACGTCCTGCCTGCCGCTGGAGCCCGCCACGGTGGCGGAGGTACTGACCGCTGCCGGCCACCTGCAGATGGAGCATGTGGTGGAGGCCTGCCGCAGCTACGCCCACTTCAGGTAGGCACGCTTGGACTATCGTGAGCAGTCAGCGTAGCAGCAACCATCCCGGGAACGACTGGCTTGATTTAATGTATGTTTAAGAAGGAACTGCAGATGCTGGACAAATCCAAGGCCGACAAAAATGCTGGAGGAACTCAGCGGGTGAGGCAGCATCTATGGAGCGAAGGAAATAGGTGACGTTTTGGGCCGAGACCCTTCTTCAGACTGACGAAGGAATAGGTGACGTTTTGGGCTGAGACCCTTCTTCAGACTGACGAAGGAATAGGTGACGTTTTGGGCCGAGACCTTTCTTCAGACTGACGAAGGAATAGGTGACGTTTCGGGTCCAGAACCAGGGGCCACACACACAGTCTTAGAATAAAGGGGAGGTCATTTAAGACTGAGGTGAGAAAAAAACTTTTCCACCCAGAGAGTTGTGAATTTGTGGAATTCCCTGCCACAGAGGGCAGTGGAGGCCAAGTCACTGGATGGATCTAACAGAGAGTTAGACAGAGCTCTAGGGGCTAGTGGAGTCAAGGTGAGAGGGGGAAGGGGCTTCGGGGATGGGTGGGCCAGACTTGGCTCCCTCAGTGAGGGGAGACACTGTGTTTGAGTGGGAAGGAACTGCAGCTGCTGGTTTAAACCGAAGATAGGAGAGGTTCTTCTGCAGTTGTACAGGGCTCTGGTGAGACCACATCTGGAGTATTGCGTACAGTTTTGGTCTCCTAATTTGAGGAAGGACATCCTTGTGATCGAGGCAGTGCAGCGTAGGTTCACCAGACTGATCCCTGGGATGGCAGGACTGTCATATGAGGAAAGATTGAAAAGACTAGGCTTGTATTCACTGGAGTTTAGAAGGATGAGGGGATGGGGTAGATCTTATAGAAACATATAAAATTATATAAGGACTGGACAAACTAGATGCAGGAAAAATGTTCCCAATGTTGGGCGAGTCCAGAACCAGGGGCCACACACACAGTCTTGGAATAAAGGGGAGGTCATTTAAGACTGAGGTGAGAAAAAACTTTTTCACCCAGAGAGTTGTGTGAATTTGTGGAATTCCCTGCCACAGAGGGCAGTGGAGGCCAAGTCACTGGATGGATTTAAGAGAGAGTTAGATAGAGCTCTAGGGGGCTAGTGGAGTCACAAGGGATATGGGGAGAAGGCAGGCACGGGTTATTGATTGGGGACGATCAGCCATGATCACAATGAATGGCGGTGCTGGCTGGAAGGGCCGAATGGCCTCCTCCTGCACCTATTTTCTATGTTTCTATGATGTTGATGATGAGAAACTCAGTGGGTTAGGCAGCATCTATGGAGCGAAGGAATAGGTGACGTTTCGGGTCGAGACCCTTTTGGGTCTCGACCCGAAACGTCACCTATTCCTTCAGATCAGTCTGAAGAAGGGTCTCGACCCGAAACGTCACCTATTCCTTCGCTCCATAGACGCTGCCTCACCCGCTGAGTTCCTCCAGCATTTTTGTCCACCTTCGATTTTTCCAGCATCTGCAGTTCCTTCTTAATCATTTCTTTTAGGAAGGAGGTGGGGAGGAATTTGTTTAGCAGGAGGGTGGCGAATCTGTGGGATTCATTGCCGCAGAAGCCTGTGGAGGCCACAAGTCAATTCATAATTTTTCAGGCAGAGGTAGACAAGTCCTTGATTAGAACGGGTGTCAAGGGTTGCGAGGAGAATGGGATTCGGAAGCGGAGATCAGCCACGATTGAATGGCGGAGGGGACTCGATGGGCCGAATGGCCTCATTCTGCTCCAAACACGTGTGAATTTAAGGTAGAGATAGATAGATAGATAGATTCTTGGTTAGTGCGGGTGTCAGGGGCTATGGGGAGAAGGCAGGAGAATGGTGTTAGGAGGGAGAGATTGGATAGAGATGAGGAGAAATTTCTTTAGCCAGAGGGTGGTGAATCTGTGGGATTCTTTGCCACACAGACGGTTGTGGGGGCCACAAGTCAGGATATTTTTTAAGGCGGAGATAGATCGATTCTTGTCTGTCTGAAGAAGGGTTTCGGCCCGAAACGTCGCCTATTCCCTTCGCTCCATAGACGCTGCCTCACCCGCTGAGTTTCTCCAGCACTTTTGTCTACCTTCGATTCTTGATCAGTGCTGGTGTCGGGGGTTATGGGGAGAGTGGGGTTAGGAGGGAGAGATAGATCAGCCACGATTGAATGGCGGAGTAGGCTCGATGGGCCGAATGGCCTAATTCTGCTCTTGTGATGGTATGAGCTTGTGATGATCGGGCTATGATGGGGCTGATTGGAGGGCGGAGTGGACTTGATGGGTGGAATGGCCTAATACTCTTTCTCTCTCTATCCCCTCTCTCCCCTATCCACACAGGGCTCCACTTGGTCTCTCGGCCCTCAAGAGCCGGGATCCTCCACCAGCAGCCGGGCCACTGCCCCCCGCGGGCTCCGTCTCCGTGCTGCCCTGGGTGCCGGTAGGCTGCGGCCTACGCCCAGACTCGGCCTTCCGTTTCCCGGGCGCTTGGCGGGGCCCCTGGCTGGGCCTGCGCCGGTGCCCGGAGCCTCCGCTGCCGCTCCCGCTGCCGGCCTCGGGCGGGGAGAGCCGCTGCAAGCCGTCGCCCCCTCTCCCTGACAGCCCGCAGCGTCCCGGCCTGCGGCCCAGCTCGCCCACCGAGTCGAGGAGCGCTGGCAACGGCCGGGCCCAGGCTGCAGGCCCGGCCTACCAGGCCCAGGCTCCAGGCCCGGCCTACCAGGCCCAGGCTCCAGGCTCGGCCTACCAGGCCCAGGCTCCAGGCTCGGCCTACCAGGCCCCAGACCAGGCCCGGTCTCCAGACCAGGCCCAGTCTCCAGACCAGGCCCAATCCCAGGCTCCCGACCAGGCCCAGCCCCAGGCTCAGGCTCCGCACAAGGCCCGCAACTGGAAGAAGTACAAGCTGATCGTCCTCAACTCGCTGAGCCAGGCCCGCAGCCCAGTCCCGGGAGCCGAGGAGATGGAGGAGGAGGAGGAGGAGGAGGAGGTGGAGGAGGAGAGCAGCCGGTGAGTGGAGCCAGAGGAGAGGGGAGGGGGGGGGGAGGGGGAGAGAGGGACGTTGCTGGGCCTGGAGGGAGAGAGGGGGTGGGGAGAGAAAGTCTGAGGGGGGTGGGTGGGTGGGAGGTGGGGAGAGGGGCTGGATCAGGGGATATTGTTAAGGCCGAGATGGATAGATTTTCGATTAGGTTTACGGGGAGAAGGCGGGGGAGTGGGCTTTGGAGGGAGAGATAGGGCAGCCGCGATTGAATGGGCCGAATGGCCTGATTCTGTTCCCATCACGTTCGGCCCCCGTGCCCTAATCGCCCCCCCCCCCTCTCTAACCCACCCAGGTCTTCGACGGAGTCCCAGAGCTGCTCCGACTGCTCCGTGTGTTTCGAACGCTCCTCGGAATTCTGCCACCACGTCCTGGATCCCCGCCCTGGGGGGGAGACACCGGAATACCACTCGGAATTGTCCGACAGCGGCTCGGGTAAGGGTGAGAGGGGGGGCAGGATGGCGGGGGAGGGGGAGGGGGGCTTCGGGGATGGGCGGGCCAGGCTTGGCTCACTCAGTGAGGGGAGACCCTGTGTTTGAGTGGGAAGGAACTGCAGATGCTGGTTTAAACCGAAGAAAGTGTGGCAATGTGAGCTGTGAAGAGGATGTTAGGAGGTTGCAGGGTGACCTGGACAGGTTGAGTGAGTGGGCAGATGCGTGGCAGATGCAGTATAATATAGATAAATGTGAGGTTATCCACTTTGGCGGCAAAAACAAGGGGGCAGATTATTATCTCAAGGGCGTTAGGTTAGGTAAGGGGAGGTGCAGCGAGATCTGGGCGTCCTTGTACACCGGTCACTGAAAGTTGGCGTGCAGGTATAGCAGGCAGTGAAGAAAGCTAATGGAATGGTGGCCTTCATAACAAGAGGATTTCAGTATAGGAGTAAAGAGGTTCTTCTGCAGTTGTATAGGGCTCTGGTGAGACCACATCTGGAGTATTGTGTACAGTTTTGGTCTCCTAATTTGAGGAAGGACATCCTTGTGATCGAGGCAGTGCAGCGTAGGTTCACCAGATTGATCCCTGGGATGGCGGGACTGTCATATGAGGAAAGATTGAAAAGACTAGGCTTGTATTCACTGGAGTTTAGAAGGATGAGGGGGGGATCTTCTAGAAACATATACAATTATAAAAGGACTGGACAAGCTAGATGCAGGGAAAAAGTTCCCAATGTTGGGCGAGTCCAGAACCAGGGGCCACACACACAGTCTTGGAATAAAGGGGAGGTCATTTAAGACTGAGGTGTGGAGAGAAAAAAACTTTTTCACCCAGAGAGTTGTGTGAATTTGTGGAATTCCCTGCCACAGAGGAGGCCAAGTCACTGGATGGATTTAAGAGAGAGTTAGATAGAGCTCTAGGGGCTAGTGGAGTCGAGGGATATGGGGAGAAGGCAGGCACGGGTTATTGATTGGGGACGATCAGCCAGGATCGCAATGAATGGCGGTGCTGGCTCGAAGGGCCGAATGGCCTCCTCCTGCACCTGTTTTCGATATTTCCATGGACGCAAAATGCTGGAGTACATAGGACAAGTTTGGAGGGATATGGACCAAGCACGGGCAGGTGGGACTAGTGTAGCTGGGACATGTTGGTCGGTGTGGGCAAATTGGGCCGAAGGGCCTGTTTCCACACTGTATACTTCTGTACCTTTTGCCCGATGGGAGAGGGGGGAGAAGAGGAAGTGACCGGGGGTGAGACTGGGCCGCGATGATGCTGCTGGCCTTAATCTCGGTGTAGATGGAGAGAGTACAGAGGAGATTTACTAGAATGTTGCCTGGGTTTCAACAACTAAGTTACAGAGAAAGGTTGAATAAGTTAGGTCTTTATTCTCTGGAGCGCAGAAGGTTAAGGGGGGACTTGATAGAGGTCTTTAAAATGATGAGAGGGATAGACAGAGTTGATGTGATCAAGCTTTTCCCTTTGAGAATAGGGAAGATTCAAACAAGGGGACATGACTTCAGAATTAAGGGACAGAAGTTTAGGGGTAACATGAGGGGGAACTTCTTTACTCAGAGAGTGGTAGCTGTGTGGAATGAGCTTCCAGTGGAAGTGGTGGCGGCAGGTTCGTTGGTATCATTTAAAAATAAATTGGATAGGCATATGGATGAGAAGGGAATGGAGGGTTATGGTATGAGTGCAGGCAGGTGGGACTAAGGGAAAAAAGTTGTTCGGCATGGACTTTTAGGGCCGAGATGGCCTGTTTCCGTGCTGTAATTGTTATATGGTTATATGATGGAAGGGAGGTCGGGAAGTGGAGTAGAGAGGGACTGCCCGGGGCTGAGGGACGTGTTTGCGGTGCGGGGTGAGAGGGGAGGGGTCGGCGTTGGGCTCTGCCACGTTGACTGAGCCGTACCCCCGGCTGTGTGTGGTTGCAGAGACGGGTGCCCTGTCGTGCCGATCGTGCCGGCTGAAAATGGCCGACGAGGACTGTCTGCAGCAGCACTTCCTGCTGGTCCACCGAGACGACAAGCCCTACAAATGTGTCATGTGCCGAGCGACCTTCCGATACAAGGGCAACCTGGCTAGCCACAAGACCATTCACACAGGTGAGGCAACTGGCCACAGGTGAGGGGGGGGGGAAGCTTGCCCAGGTGAGCAGTACTTCTGCAGTTCTGGTGAGACCACATCTGGAGTATTGTGTCCAGTTGTGGTCTCCCCTAATTTGAGGAAGGACATCCTTGCGATTGAGGCAGTGCAGCGTAGGTTCACCAGATTGATCCCTGGGATGGCGGGACTGTCATATGAGGAAAGATTGAAAACACTAGGCTTGTATTCACTGGAGTTTAGAAGGATGAGGGGGTGGGGGTCTTATAGAAACATATAACATTCTCGATTAACGATTCCTCTATTGTCTATGTTAATCCTAATCTGAGGAAATACATTCTTGCCATAGAGGATTTGAGCATAGGAGCAGGGAGGTTCTACTGCAGTTGTACAGGGTCTTGGTGAGACCACACCTGGAGTATTGCGTACAGTTTTGGTCTCCTAATCTGAGGAAAGACGTTCTTGCCATAGAGGGAGTACAGAGAAGGTTCACCAGACTGATTCCTGGGATGTCAGGACTTTCATATGAAGAAAGACTGGATAGACTCGGCTTGTACTCGCTAGAATTTAGAAGACTGAGGGGGGATCTTATAGAAACTTACAAAATTCTTAAGGGGTTGAACAGGCTAGATGCAGGAAGATTATTCCCGATGTTGGGGAAGTCCAGAACTAGGGGTCACAGTTTAAGGATAAGAGGGAAGTCTTTTAGTACCGAGAAAATCAATTTTTACACAGAGAGTGGTGAATCTGTGGAATTCTCTGCCACAGAAGGTAGTTGAGGCCACAGTTCATTGGCTATATTTAAGAGGGAGTTAGATGTGGCCCTTGTGGCTAAAGGGATCAGGGGGTATGGAGAGGAGGCAGGGATGGGATACTGAGTTGGATGATCAGCCATGATCATATTGAATGGCGGTGCAGGCTCGAAGGGCCGAATGGCCTCTACTCCTGCACCTATTTTC
Organism: Amblyraja radiata; assembly: GCF_010909765.2. NCBI lineage: Eukaryota > Metazoa > Chordata > Chondrichthyes > Rajiformes > Rajidae > Amblyraja > Amblyraja radiata. The sequence continues at coordinate 19,018 of NW_022630701.1, read as the reverse complement.
TATGTTTCTATAAGACGCCACCAAGCCGGGCGAAACTCAGCGGGACAGGCAGCGTCTCTGGAGAGAAGGAATGGGTCTGAAGATGGTCTATATTTCTATGTATTCACTGGAGTTTAGAAGGATGAGGAGGGGGGGAATCTTATAGAAACATATAAAATTATAAAAGGACTGGACAAGCTAGATGCAGGAAAAATGTTCCCAATGTTGGGCGAGTCCAGAACCAGGGACCACACACACAGTCTTGGAATAAAGGGGAGGTCATTTAAGACTGAGGTGAGAAAAAAACTTGTGAATTTGTGGAATTCCCTGCCCCAGAGGGCAGTGGAGGCCAAGTCACTGGATGGATTTAAGAGAGAGTTAGATAGAGCTCTAGGGGCTGGTGGAGTCAAGGGATATGCCCTGCTGACTACAAGGTTCTGAAGGTGGGTGTCGTCCATTTTGGTGACCGTCCCCGTCCTCTCTCCGCAGGGGAGAAACCGTACCGTTGTGACGTCTGCGGCGCGCAGTTCAACCGGCCGGCCAACCTGAAGACGCACGCCCGCATCCACTCCGGGGAGAAACCGTACAAGTGTGAGACGTGCGGGGCCAGGTTTGTGCAGGTGAGATCCACACGCCCACAGTCTCCGCCCACACCAGCCCACAGACTCCGCCCACCCCAGCCCACAGACTCCGCCCACCCCAGCCCACAGACTCCGCCCACCCCAGCCCACAGACTCCGCCCACCCCAGCCCACAGTCTCCGCCCACAGTCTCCGCCCACAGTCTCCGCCCACCCCAGCCCACAGACTCTGCCCACAGCCCACAGACTCCGCCCACAGTCTCCGAAAACTCCGCCCACAGTCTCCGCCCACAGTCCACAGTCTCTGCCCACAGTCTCCGCCCACAGACTCCGCCCACAATCTCCGCCCACAGCCCACAGTCTCCGCCCACAGTCTCCGCCCACCCCAGCCCACAGACTCCGCCCACATTCTCCGCAAACTCCGCCCACAGTCTCCACATACTCCGCCCACAGTCTCCGCCCACAGTCTCTGCAAACTCCGCCCACTTCGCCCACAGACTCCGCCCACAGTCCCCGCCCACAGCCCAAGTCTCCGCCCACATTCTCCGCAAACTCCGCCCACAGTCTCCACCCACAGTCTCTGCCCACAGTTGCCGCACACCTGCGTCCCCTCCACCTGCCCGGACATCTCTCGCCCGCTCTCCGCGCTTGCGTGTATCCGTATGCCGTCGATGGCCGTCCTCGGCGGCAGAGTCCCCGGTTCGATTCCGACCACGGGCGCTTGTCTGTACGGAGTTTGTACGTGACCTGCGTGGGTTTTCTCCCAGATCCCAATGTTGGGAGGGAAGTCCAGAACCAGGGGCCACACACACACACACACAGTTTAAGAATAAGGGGTCGGCCATTTACAACGGAGACGAGGAAACACTTTTTCTCACAGAGAGTGGTGAGTCTGTGGAATTCTCTGCCTCAGGAGAGGCCGGTTCTCTGGATGCTTTCAAGAGAGAGCTAGATAGGGCTCTTAAAAATAGCAGAGTCAGGGGAGAAGGCAGGAACGGGGTACTGATTGGGGATGATCAGCCATTATCACATTGAATGGCGGTGCTGGCTGGAAGGGCCGAATGGCCTCTACTCCTGCACCTATTGTCTATGTTTCTCTACGTGCTATCCAGCCAGTGGAAAGACAGCAGGTGATTATAATCGAGTCGGATGCCGACAAGATGGGTCTGCTGCCCTTGTTCTCCAGACTTGCTGCCTGAGCCGCTGAGTTACTCTCCGGCGCTCGCTGCCTATCTTTGGTCTAAACCGGCGTCTGCAGTTCCGTCTGACACGGTGTGTTTTTGCCTTGTTTGCCGCGGCAGGTGGCCCATCTCCGAGCTCACGTGCTGATCCACACCGGAGAGAAGCCCTACCCCTGTGAAACGTGCGGGACGCGTTTCCGACACCTCCAGACGCTCAAGAGCCACATCAGGATCCACACCGGAGAAAAGCCGTACCACGTAAGCATGGGGCAAGGGGTAGAGAACTCTACCCTGGGCCTGGACACTGACCCAGGGTGTGTGTGTGTGTGTGTGTGTGTGTCTAGGAGTGTGTGTGTGTGTCTGTCTAGGTGTGTGTGTGTGTGTGTGTGTGTCTAGGTGTGTGTGTGTGTGTGTCTAGGAGTGTGTGTGTATGTCTAGGTGTGTGTGTGTGTGTGTGTGTCGGTGTGTGTGTCTAGGAGTGTGTGTGTATGTCTAGGTGGGTGTGTGTGTGTCTAGGTGTGTGTGTGTGTGTGTCTAGGTGTGTGTGTGTGTGTCTAGGTGTGTGTGTGTGTGTGTGTCTAGGAGTGTGTGTGTATGTCTAGGTGGGTGTGTGTGTGTCTAGGTGTGTGTGTGTCTAGGAGTGTGTGTGTGTGTGTCTAGGTGTGTGTGTGTGTATGTGTGTGTGTATGTGTGTGTGTGTGTGTCTAGGTGTGTGTGTGTGTGTGTGTCTAGGTGTGTGTGTGTGTGTTGTGTGTGTCTAGGTGTGTGTGTGTGTGTGTCTAGGTGTGTGTGTGTGTGTGTGTGTGTCTAGGAGTGTGTGTGTGTGTGTCTAGGTGTGTGTGTGTGTATGTGTGTGTGTAGTTGTGTGTGTGTGTGTCTAGGTGTGTGTGTGTGTGTGTCTAGGTGTGTGTGTGTGTGTGTGTGTGTGTGTGTCTAGGTGTGTGTAGTTGTGTGTGTGTGTGTGTGTGTCTAGGTGTGTGTGTGTGTGTGTCTAGGTGTGTGTGTGTGCGTCTAGGTGTGTATCTAGGTGTGTGTGTGTGTGTGTATGTGTCTATGTGTGGGTGTGTGTGTGTGAGAGTGAGTGTGTGTCACAGTCAGAGAGACACAGACAGAGACAGACAGGGGGCTTCGCTCTGTGTGCGTGCGTGCGTGCGTGTGTGTGTGCGCGTGCGTGCGTGCGTGTGTGTGTGTGCGCGTGCGTGCGTGCGTGCGTGTGCGCGCGTGTGTGTGTGTGTGTGCGTGTGCGTGCGTGTGTGTGTGTGTGTGCGTGCGTGCGTGCGTGTGTGTGCGTGTGTGTGTGGGTGTGCGCGTGCGTGCGTGTGCGTGCGTGTGTGTGTGCGCGCGCTTGTGCTAGTGAGTGAAGTGTTGGCGAGAGAGGCGTGCTTTGTGTGTGTGCGCGCGAGCGTGTGGTGTGGGCAGGCGTGAGTGTGCGTGCGTGTCTTGTGTGCGTGCGTGCGTGAGTGTGTGGGCGTGCGTGCGTTGTGTGTGTCGTGTGCGGTGTGTGTGGCGTGCGTGTGTGCATGCGTGCTGCGTTGTGTCTTGCGTGTGAGTGCGTGCGTGTGTGCGTGTGTTGCATGTGCGTTGCGTGTGTGAGTTGTGTGAGTGCGTGTGTGAGTGCGCGTGTGTGTGCGTGTGTGTGAGTGCGTGTGTGTGTGTTGTGTGGTGTGTGTGTGTGTGCGTGTGTTGGCGCGCGTGTGTGTGTGTGCGTGTGTGTGAGTGAGTGCGTGTGTGTGCGTGTGTGCGTGTGTGTGTGCGTGCGTGAGTTTGTGTTAGGATGTCTAGGTGTGTGTGTGTGTGTCTAGGTGTGTGTGTGTTTGTGTCTAGGTGTGTGTGTGTGTGTCTAGGTGTGTGTGTGTGTGTCTAGGTGTGTGTGTGTGTGTGTGAGTGAGTGTGTGTCACAGACAGAGAGACACAGACAGACAGAGACAGACGGGGCTTCGCTCTGTGTGTGTGTGTGTGCGTGCGTGCGTGTGTGTGAGACACAGCAGAGACAGAGAGATGGGGTGTAGAGGGGGCTTCGCTCTGTGTGCGTGTGTGCGTGTGTGCGTGCGTGCGTGTGCGTGTGTGTGTATGTGTCTATGTTTGTGTGTGAGACACAGCAGAGACAGTTTCTATGGGGTGTAGAGGGGGCTTCGCCGTGTGTGCGCGAGTGTCTGACACGCTGCCTGCTCTCGTTTCCAGTGTGAGAAATGCGACCTTCACTTCCGCCACAAGAGCCAGCTGCGTCTACACTTGCGGCAGAAGCACGGAGCCATCACCAACACCAAGGTCCGCTACAAGGTGCTGCCCTGCCCGCAGCCCTGCTAGAGATCGCCGCCGCCAGTGGAGGTGGTCCCGGACCCCCCCCCCCCCCTCCGCACGGTGGCGCAGCGTGCTGTCTGCGCGGAGTTTGCACGCACTCCCCGTGAACCCCGCGTGGGTTTTCTCCGGGCGCTCCGGGTTTCCTCCCCCCCACACTCCAAAGACAATTGCCTTCGGTAAAATTGTAAATTGCGTGTGGGATAGCATCAGTGTCGCTGGTCGATGGGCCGAAGGCCAAATCATTCACTGGACGTCTTCGAGAGAGAGTTCGATTTAGCTCCTGGGGGCTAACGGAATCAAAGGACATGCGGGGAGAGAAGGCAGGAACGGGGTTACTGATTGGGGATGATCAGCCGTGATCGTATCGAATGGCGGTGCTGGCTCGAAGGGCCGAATGGCCTCTACTCCTGCACCTATTGTCTATTGTCTAAGAGGAGGCTACGGGCTTTTTGGTTATTGAGTAATCGCGGACTGCTGTATGTCTCCCTCCTAACCCCATTCTCCCTGTAAACCCGGTGCTCAAGAAGGAACTGCAGATGCTGGAAAATCGAAGGTACACAGAAATGCTGGAGGAACTCAGCGGGTGCAGCAGCATCTATGGAGCGAAGGAAATAGGTAACGTTTCGTGCCGAAACCCTTCGGGTTTCGACCCGAAACGTTGCCTATTTCCTTTGGGTTTCGTCCCGAAACGTTGCCTATTTCCTTCGCTCCATAGATGCTGCTGCACCCGCTGAGTTTCTCCAGCATTTTTGTGTACCTCCCCCCGTAAACCCCCTCGACACACTGTACTAATTCGAGAATCTATCTATCTCCGCCTTAAAAGCACACACGGACTTGCCCTCCACAGCCGTCTGTGGCGATGAATTCTACCAGATCCACTTGGCAAGAGTTCCCGATGCTGTTGCGATTTGACAAAGCATCATCCTCTCAAGGCTCGCCGCGCTGGATGTCGAAACAAGGAACTGCAAATGCTGGTTTTATACCAAAGACAGACAACAAGCGCTGGAGTAACTCAGCGGATCTGGAGGACAAGGACAGCTGACGTTACGGTCAGGGGACCCTGCCCGATTGTAAGGGCGTGCAGCTTTTCTGCTGGTTGGATGAGCACGCCACCAAAAAAACCTTTCGCAAAGAAACATATATAAGGATCTCATAGTAGAAACATATAAAATTCTTAAGGGATTGGACAGGCTAGAGGCAGGAAACATGTTCCCCATGTTGGGGGAGTCCAGAACCAGGGGCCACACATACACACAGTTTAAGAATAAGGGGTAAGGCCATTTAGGACTGAGATGAGGAAAAGCTTTTTCACCCAGAGAGTTGGTTTAGAAAGGATGAGGGGGATCTCATTGAAACATATAAGATTATTAAGGGTTTGGACACGCTAGAGGCAGGAAACAGAGGGTAGTCGAGGCCAGTTCATTGGCTATATTTAAGAGGGAATTAGATGTGGCCCTTGTGGCTAAAGGGATCAGGGGGTATGGAGAGAAGGCAGGTACGGGATACTGAGTTGGATGATCAGCCATGATCATATTGAATGGCGGTGCAGGCTCGAAGGGCCGAATGGCCTACTCCTGCACCTAATTTCTATGTTTCTATGTCTATCTATGAAACATGTTCCAGATGTTGGGGGAGTCCAGAACCAGGGGCCACACACACACAGTTTAAGAATAAGGGGTAAACCATTTAGAACGGAGACGAGGAAACACTTTTTCTCACAGAGAGAGTTGTGAGTCTGTGGAATTCTCTGCCTCAGAGGGCGGTGGAGGCAGGTTCTCTGGATGCTTTCAAGAGAGAGGCTCTTAAAGATAGCGGAGTCAGCGGATGTGGGGAGAAGGCAGGAACGGGGTACTGATTGGGGATGATCAGCCATGATCACATTGAATGGCGGTGCTGGCTCGAAGGGCCGAATGGCCTCTACTCCTGCACCTATTGTCTATTGCGAATCTGTGGAATTCTCTGCCACAGAAGGCAGTGGAGGCCGATTCACTGGTCGTTTTCAAGAGAGAGTTAGATTTAGCTCTTGGGGCTAACGGAATCAAGGGGTATGGGGAAGAAAGCAGGAACGGGGTTACTGATTTTGGGTGATCACATTGAATGGCGGTGCTGGCTCGAAGGGCCGAATGGCCTACTCCCCTGCGCCTATTTTGTGTGGTTTCGAAAGTCGGGTCTCGAGCCGAAACGTCGCCTGTCCCTGTCCCCCGGAGATGCTACTGACCCGCTGAGTTACTCCAGCACTTTGTGTCCACTCGTGTGACCCTGTGTGTGTGTGTGTGTGTGTCTCTCTCTCCCCAACCCCTCAGGGAATCCACAAGAACCCCCTACCCCCCCCCCCCCCAAGAACAAGTGCTTTGTCTTCTGAGCTCACTCTCAACAACTTTATGAGTCGCTATTTTCTTTATTCTCTGCTGTGATGAGGATTTTTTGTAAATGTATCTCGGGCTTTAAAGCGATTTGCTGAGCAAAAAAATGTTTGAGAATAAACGTATCATTTTTTTTTTAACAAAAAACGAGGACTGGAGGTGTGTGTGTGTGTGTGGTCGATTATTTCTCGATGGCGTGCCGGGATGGAACTGCAGATGCTGGCGGTTATACAAAGTGCTGGAGTAACTCAGCCGGGACAGGCAGCGTCTCTGGAGGGAAGGAATGGGCGACGTTTCGGGTCGAGACCCTTCTGAACGTCGGGAGACACAGACACAGAGATAAGGAAGGGCAGGGTGTGAAAATGAGATCAAAAAGAGATGTGGTTCGTCTGAAGAAGGGTCTCGACCCGAAAGGAGGGAGACACAGAGATAAGGAAGAGCAAGGTGTGAAAATGAGACATCAAAAGAGATGTGGTTCGTCACAGACGAACCACATCTCTTTTGATGTCTCATTTTCACACCTTGCTCTTCCTTATCTCTGTCTCTCCCTCACCCATTCCTTCTCTCCAGAGATGCTGCCTGTCCCGCTGAGTTACTCCAGCATTTTGTGTACCATTCAATTTTCAATTTAAAAACATTATTGGCATGATAAAATACATCGTTACATCGCCAAAGTATAAAACATGACATCCATATTTAAAATGCATCAGTATAAATACAAGTCTACAGTGCATGGATAGATATGTCCCTGTACATAAACTCACAATAGGCCTATAGCCCTTTATTGATGCTACACATTCTTGCAGCTGTAAGCAGTACAACACAATAGCAAGTTTAGCAATTCAATGTTCATTTCTTAGTGTCAGTTAATGTCAATTAATAATAATAATAATAATGGATGGGATTTATATAGCGCCTTTCTAATACTCAAGGCGCTTTACATCGCATTATTCATTCACTCCTCAGTCACACTCGGTGGTGGTAAGCTACTTCTGTAGCCACAGCTGCCCTGGGGCAGACTGACGGAAGCGTGGCTGCCAATCTGCGCCTACGGCCCCTCCGACCACCACCAATCACTCACACACATTCACACACAGGCAAAGGTGGGTGAAGTGTCTTGCCCAAGGACACAACGACAGTATGCACTCCCAAGCGGGATTCGAACCGGCTACCTTCCGGTCGCCAGCCGAACACTTAGCCCATTGTGCCATCTGTCGTCCCAATTAGTGTGTGCGTGCATATGTTCTGCCCTCCACAGGCCACTTGGCCCCATCGCTCCTATACAAGCCGGGTGACACAGCCTCACAGCTCCAGAGACCCGGGTTCGATCCCGACTGCGGGCGCTGTCTGTACGGAGTTTGTACGTTTTCTCCCCGTGACCCGCGTGGGTTTTCTCCGAGATCTGCGGTTTCCTCCCGCGCTCCGAAGACGCGCGGGTTTGTAGGTTAATTGGCCTGGGTGTAAAATGTAAAGATTGTCCCCTAGTGGGTGTAGGATGCTGTTAGTGTGCGGGGGTCGCTGGTCGGCACCGACCCGGTGGGCTGAAGGGCCTGATTCATGGCTTCTCCATCCGTAACGTCACCTATTTGTTTTCTCCAGAGATGCTGTCTGACCAGCTGGGTCTATCTTCCATTTAATTTAAACCAGCATCTGCAGTTCCCTCCTATACTATATATATTCTCACACACACAGAAACACACACACACACACTCATACAGACACACA
>NW_022630701.1:0-10390 GCF_010909765.2 Amblyraja radiata | reverse complement strand
GGGTGCCGTGTTGCTCCAGGCCGCGGGTGTGACCATTCTACCTCCTCCTACCCCGCAGGGTTCGGTTGGGCGCTGGTGTTCACGCCGTCGGTGGCGGCAGTCAGCCGCTACTTTAGCCGGCGCAGGACGCTGGCCATGGGCCTGGCCTTCACGGGCGTGGGCATCTCCTCCTTCATCTTCTCCCCGCTCTTCCAGTACCTGCTGGACGAGTACACGTGGCGCGGCGCGCTGCTGATCATCGCCGCCATGATGCTCAACCTGCTGGCCTGCGGGGCCCTGATCCGGCCCTTGACCCTGAAGGAGGACCTGGCCACGGGGCCCGAGCCGGAGGTGGCCGCTGGGTCCCGCTGCCCCGCCTCCTGTCGGCTCCTCCTCAATCTGCTGGACCTCCCCCTCCTCCGCCACCTGCCCTTCCTCACCTTCGTGCTGGTCATCACCTTGATCAACGCCGGTTACTTCGTGCCGTACTTCCACCTGGTGGCCCACGCACGCACCATCGGCTTCGACCAGTACCAGGCGGCCTTCCTCATGTCGGCCACGGCCATAGCGGACCTTGCTGGACGTCTGGTCTCGGGCTGGTTCGCCGACAGACGCCGCCTGCGTCTGGTCCACGTGCTGGCCCTGTGGACCTCGCTCACCGGCCTCAGCCTGGTGCTCATCCCATTCGGCCGGCAGTACGCCGTGCTCATGCTGATCGGCGTGGCCTACGGATTCTTCTCCGGCGCGCTCACGCCCGTCGTCTTCTCCCTCCTGCCGGACATCGTGGGCATCGGACGCATCTACGGAGCCTTGGGCCTACTGCAGATGCTGGAGAGTGTGGGCGGGCTCCTGGGCGCGCCCATATCAGGTAGCCGCTCGGCGAAGGGGCTGTGGTGGGCACCAGAACTGGGCATGGGGTTGTGTTGGGCTCGCCAACTCTCTCACTCCCCAATAAGGGTCAAAATATGGGACAAGTTAGCATGCAGGTACAGCAGGCAGTGAAGAAAGCCAATGGCCTGTTGGCCTTCATAACAAGAGTTGAGTATAGGAGCAAAGAGGTCCTTCTGCAGTTGTACAGAGCAGGCAGTGAAGAAAGCCAATGGCCTGTTGGCCTTCATAACAAGAGGAGTTGAGTATAGGAGCAAAGTGTTCCTTCTGCAGTTGTACAGGGCCCTAGTGAGACCACACCTGGAGTATTGTGTGCAGTTTTGGCCTGTTGGCCTTCATAACAAGAGGAGTTGAGTATAGGAGCAAGGTGTTCCTTCTGCAGTTGTACAGGGCCCTAGTGAGACCACACCTGGAGTATTGTGTGCAGTTTTGACCTGTTGGCCTTCATAACAAGAGGAGTTGAGTACAGGAGCAAAGAGGTCCTTCTGCAGTTGTACAGAGCAGGCAGTGAAGAAAGCCAATGGCATGTTGGCCTTCATAACAAGAGGAATCGAATATAGGAGCAAAGAGGTCCTTCTGCAGTTGTACAGGGCCCTAGTGAGACCACACCTGGAGTATTGCGTGCAGTTTTGGCCTGTTGGCCTTCATAACAAGAGGAGTTGAGTACAGGAGCAAAGAGGTCCTTCTGCAGTTGTACAGAGCAGGCAGTGAAGAAAGCCAATGGCATGTTGGCCTTCATAACAAGAGGAATCGAATATAGGAGCAAAGAGGTCCTTCTGCAGTTGTACAGGGCCCTAGTCAGACCACACCTGGAGTATTGTGAGCAATTTTAGTCCCCTAATTTGAGGAAGGACATTCTTGCTATTGAGGGAGCCCAGCGTAGGTTCACCAGGTTAATTCCCGGGATGGCGGGACTGTCAGATGCTGAGAGAATGGAGCGGCTGGGCTTGTACACTCTGGAGTTTAGAAGGATGTGAGGGTATCTCATTGAAACATATAAGATTATTAAGGGTTTGGACACGCTAGAGGCAGGAAACATGTTCCCGATGTTGGGGGGGGGGGGGGTCCAGAACCAGGGGCCACACACACAGTTTAAGAATAAGGGGTAAGCCATTTAGAACGGAGACGAGGAAACACTTTTTCTCCCAGAGTTGCGAGTCTGTGGAATTCTCTGCCTCAGAGGGCGGTGGAGGCCGGTTCTCTGGATGCTTTCAAGAGAGCTAGATAGGGCTCTTAAAGATAGCGGAGTCAGGGGAGAAGGCAGGAACGGGGTACTGATTGGGGATGATCAGCCATGATCACATTGAATGGCGGTGCTGGCTCGAAGGGCCGAATGGCCTATTGTCTATTGTCAAAGGCGTAAAGGTTTGTTGGTTAATTGTCTTGCGTTTGTGTGTGTGTCTGAGTGTCGGTGCGTGGGATTGAACCTCCGTCCCGTCTCTCCCCGCTGCAGGTTGGCTGCGCGACGCCACGGGCAACTACACGGCCTCCTTCGTGGTGGCGGGGGGCTTCCTCCTGGTGGCCAGCCTGGTCCTCTTCGGCCTTCCCTCCGCCCTGCCCTGTGCCGCGGGCAGCGGTGGCGCCGGCGTCGACCAGTCCGCGCCCGAGGACGAGTACGAGCCCGTGGACACCGGCAACGGGCTGGTGGTGGAGCGGCCTTCTCCGGGACAGCCCGGCAACGCTGCCCCGACCAGCGGTCAGGATGTCTGAGCCTGGGGACTAAGCTCGATGCTGAACGAAACGCTCTCCTCCTACACACCCACCCAATCCCACCTCCACCTCCGCCTCCCACTTGAGTTGAAACCAGAGTGAGCCTCGAAATGGTGGTGTCGGCCCCCTGTTGGAATTGATGCCTGTTGTCATGTCCACTTGAAAACCACCTCCTCCCCCTTCCTCACCCCCTCCCCCCTCCCCCCAACTGGAGCAACACGGTGGCACAGCGAGTCTCGTCCTTACAGCGAACGCAGCGCCGGAGACCCGGGTCCGATCCCGGACCACGGGCACTGCCTGTGCGGAGTTTGCACGTTCTCCCCGCGCGGGGTCTTCTCCGAGATCCTCGGTTCCCCCCCCCCACACTCCAAAGACGGGCGGGCTTGTCGGTCAAATGGCTTTGGTCGAAAATGTACAAATTGTCCCTAAGTGGGTGTAGGCCGGTGTTAGTGTTAGTGTGTGTGGGGGGGATCGCTGGCCAGCACGGACCCGGTGGGTCGAAGGGCCTGTTTCCGCGCTGTATCCAACAACTAAACGAGGACCCTCTCGGTAAAAACAGGATTATTTATTCCAGGGGTTGCAATCGGAAGATGGTTTTCTCGAACTGGCAATGAGGCCGGGATTGAACCGCTCGTTATCAGCTCTATACAACTGGTTAACTCACTTGGAATTGAGTTTTCCCACCAAATAACAGGCGACCAATTTTATTTAAATCACTTAGAGGCAAGGTTTCATAATCTGGACACTGAAAAAGCTGGAGTAACTCAGCGGGACAGGCAGCGTCTCCGGAGAGAAGGAATGGGAAATGGGTGACGTTTCGGGCCTAGACCCTTCCTGAGACCCAAAGGGTCCTCCTCTCCTCCCTCCTCTCCCGTCCCGCTGAGTTACTCCAGCATTTTGTCCCTTTAAACCAGCAGCCGCCCATTCTGACTGAATTTCTTAACGGACACTATTGAAACACTCGGGGGGGGGGGGGAAAATATCTTGGGCATCGGTAGTTTGTGGTGGGGGGGGAGGGAGATTTTTTTTCACCCAAAGATATTTCCAACCTTATTTAATTTAAAACAAGTGTATGTTTTTGGAAAAGTCGCAGAAGGCAAGGTCCACTCATCCAAATCGAAGCATAGAAAATAGGTGCGGGAAAGGTGTAGGCCATTCGGCCCTTCGAGCCAGCACCGCCATTCAATATGATCATGGCTGATCTTCCCCAATCAGTATCCCCCCCTGTTCCTGCTTTTTCACCATATTCTGTTATGCCCCTGTCTGTCCCACTTAGGAAACCTGAACGGAAACTTCTGGAGACTTTGCGCCCCACCCAAGGTTTCCGTGCGGTTCCCGGAGGTTGCTGGAGGTTGCAGGTAGTGGAAGCAGGTAGGGAGACTGACAAAGACCTCCGGGAACCGCACGGAAACCTTGGTTGGGGCACAAAGTCTCCAGAGGTTTCCGTTCAGGTTTCCTAAGTGGGACAGGGGCATTAGGCCTCAGACCTAAATCTAACTAGTGGCAGTTCTGGCCTCTCTGCCTCTCTCTCTCGCTCGCTGCAGAGTCTTGCCAGTTTTAGTGCCTTAAAACTCAGGGATTGGATTTAACTGTGACCTGTGGATCAGATGATTGGGTGCGACTTCTCCGGATGTTCCCTGATCCATCTGTGAAATCCCACCTCTTGTTTGCTGTCAAAACAATTAAAAAAAAGTTAATAAACTCTTGTGACGTCTATCTCCCGGTTAAAATTGACACGGAGCGCCTAGGCCTAGGAAACGGGGTCGGCCATTTTGTTAATGTCTTCTGTGTTGTCTTTAGCAAAGATATTAAGAGGAGCTCCTCTAGTATTGTGTCCTTGGGCAAGACACTTCACCCACCTTTGCCTGTGTGTGAATGTGTGTGAGTGATTGGTGGTGGTCGGAGGGGCCGCAGGCGCAGATTGGCAGCCACGCTTCCGTCAGTCTGCCCCAGGGCAGCTGTGGCTACAGAAGTAGCTTACCACCACCGAGTGTGACTGAGGAGTGAATGAATAATGCGATGTAAAGCGCCTTGAGTATTAGAAAGGCGCTATATAAATCCCATCCATTATTATTATTATTATTAGTATCTTTGGTTTTTAGTTTGGAGATTAATCGAGTCGAGTATAGGAGCAAAGAGGTCCTTCTGCAGTTGTACAGAGCCCTAGTGAGACCACACCTGGAGTATTGTGTGCAGTTTTGGTCCCCTAATTTGAGGAAGGACATTCTTGCTATTGAGGGAGCCCAGCGTAGAGTCACCAGGTTAATTCCCGGGATGGCGGGACTGTCATATGCTGAGAGAATGGAGTGGCTGGGCTTGTACACTCTGGAGTTTAGAAGGACGAGAGGTGATCTCATTGAAACATATAAGATTGTTAAGGGTTTGGACACACTAACATAGAAACATAGAAACATAGAAAATAGGTGCAGGAGTAGAGGCCATTCGGCCCTTCGAGCCTGCACCGCCATTCGATATGACCATGGCTGATCATCCAACTCAGTATCCCATCCCTGCCTTCTCTCCATACCCCCTGATCCCTTTAGCCACAAGGGCCACATCTAACTCCCTCTTAAATATAGCCAATGAACTGTGGCCTCAACTACCTTCTGTGGCAGAGAGTTCCAGAGATTCACCACATATAAGATTGTTAAGGGTTTGGACATGCTAGAGGCAGGGAAACATGTTCCCGATGTTGGGGGAGTCCAGAACCGGGGGCCATACACACACAGTTTAAGAATAAGGAGTAAGCCATTTAGAACGGAGACGAGGAAACACTTTTTCTCACAGAGAGTTGTGAGTCTGTGGAATTCTCTGCCTCAGAGGGCGGTGGAGGCCGGTTCTCTGGATGCTTTCAAGAGAGAGCTAGATAGGGCTCTTAAAGATAGCGGAGTCAGGGGATATGGGGAGAAGGCAGGAACGGGGTACTTCTAAACTCCAGAGTGTACAAGCCCAGCTGCTCCATTCTCTCAGCATATGACAGTCCCGCCATCCCGGGAATTAACCTTGTAAACCTACGCTGCACTCCCTCAATAGCAAGAATGTCCTTCCTCAAATTAGGGGACCAAACCTGCACACAATACTCCAGGTGTGGTCTCACTGGGGCCCTGTACAACTGCAGAAGCCTGGTCTTTTCAATCTTTCCTCATATGACAGTCCCGCCATCCCAGGGACATATGGCAATAAAACAGTCTTCACTCTTGCCTAATTAAGCACTAGGAAGGAACTGCAGATGCAGCTTTACACCGAAGATAGACACATAATGCTGGAGTAACTCAGCGGGACAGGCAACGTCTCTGGAGAGAGATAATGGGTGACGTTTCGAGTCGAGACCCTTCGTCAGACGATCTGCTTTCTCTTTTGATGTCTCGCTTTTCACACCTTGCCCTTCCTTATCTCCATGACTCCCCTGACTCGCAGTCTAAAATTGTTGCACTATTGTGTACCGTTTTGGCTGCATTTCGGGAACATACAGGCATACATTGGAAAATGAGACTTTTGTTGTCATGTTTTTAAAGTATTTTAAGGGAATTACTTTGTTGAAAGCAACGAAACCTGCAACTGCGCCCCACAGGGGAATGTTGAGAAAGATGCCCTTAAAATTATTGCCTTATCGTGTGCCATTTTGGCTGTACTTCGGGAACATACATACATACATACATACATACATACATACATACATACATACATACAAGATGAGACTTTTAGTTATATACTAGACCAAGTGCAGACCCGTTGGGTCTGCTCCCCCAACGCAGCCGTTCCCTACCCGTAGCCCCCACGGGAGACGTGGTCCTCCAACTCAAGCGGCTCAGGAATCAGCAGTGCGGCTGTTTTTAAATGGCGTCCTTGAGGCGAGATGCGGGCGCCAGCAGCCGTTATGGTCGCTGGCCAGCAGGAGGCGACAAAATGAGTGAGTGGGGCGGGAAGAAGGATTTTATTAAAAATGTGTAGATAAACACGACGAAATTTAATGAGGAGTGGATACTTGGAATGAAAAGTGAAATCTCTACCGAAATGGAAAAAATCTGGGCGTTTGTGGGTCTGGTGTTGGCGTAGAAACGAATCAAAGGCTGGCACCCACAAGTCAGAAACACACACAGCGAGATAGATAGATAGATAGATAGATAGATAGATAGATAGATAGATAGATAGATAGATAGATAGATAGATAGATAGATAGATAGATAGATAGATAGATAGATAGATAGATAAACAGGCAACGTTATCAGGGTGGTTCTGATTGATTTAGCCCCTTCCTTTATAAATGCGTGGGTCACTGTGATAAATCATTGTTCCTTAACACCAGAATACAGTAAGGGCCTGTCCCACTTGGCCATCATTTGTGCCTCATATGTAAAATAGGTCGATGCACCGCAGGGTATTCTTGCCATAGAGGGAGTACAGAGAAGGTTCACCAGACTGATTCCTGGGATGGCAGGACTTTCATATGAAGAAAGACTGGATAGACTCGGCTTGTACTCGCTAGAATTTAGAAGTTTGAGGGGGGATCTTATAGAAACTTACAAAATTCTTGAGGGGTTGGACAGGCTAGATGCAGGAAGATTGTTCCCGATGTTGGGGAAGTCCAGGACAAGGGGTCACAGTTTAAGGATAAGGGGGAAGTCTTTTAGGACCGAGATGAGGAAAACATTTTTTGTCACACACAGAGAGTGGTGAATCTGTGGAATTCTCTGCCACAGAAGGTAGTTGAGGCCACACAGTTCATTGGCTATATTTAAGAGGGAGTTAGATGTGGCCCTTGTGGCTAAAGGGATCAGGGGGTATGGAGAGAAGGCAGGGATGGGATACTGAGTTGGATGATCAGCCATGATCATATTGAATGGCGGTGCAGGCTCGAAGGGCCGAATGGCCTCCTCCTGCACCTATTGTCTATGTTTCTATTCTAATGACGGCGTGCATGATGACGCGTGATTTGCGCGCGATGCGTCGATTTATTCTACACGTGAGGCGTAAATGAGGCCCAAATCTCGGCCTAGTGGGACAGGCTCTTTAGAAGTTGTCCATCGTACGGTCCTGTCTGAAGCTGGGAGTAGCGCCATCATCTGGCGGCTGGCAATTTTCCCGCTGCTTTCCAGAATCGGTCAGTGCGGTTTCCAAGCTGGTGTCGTTGTCCGGCCCCGGCCTCTGGCTGGTGGGCTCGGCTCTGGTCGTTTTCTTGGGCGTCGCGTGGCGCGCCGTGACGGCGGCTGGCCGTGGCGCCCGGTCTCTGCCCGGAGGCGGTCGAGCTGCGGGCGAAAAAGCCCGGGAGGAGCAGGAGGGCGAGAGAACCCGCCAGGTTGAATCCTCCGGACACCATGAACGAGGTGTTGTAACTCCCAGTCCGGTCCTCCAGCAGTCCTGAGGGTAGACAATAGACAATAGACAATAGGTGCAGGAGTAGAGGCCATTCGGCCCTTCGAGCCAGCACCATTCGCCATTCAATGTGATCATGGCTGATCGTCCCCAATCAGTACCCCGTTCCTGCCTTCTCCCCTGACTCCGCTATCTTTAAGAGCCCTATCTAGCTCTCTCTTGAAAGCATCCAGAGAACCGGCCTCCACCGCCCTCTGAGGCAGGGAATTCCACAGACTCACAACTCTCTGGGTGAAAAAGTGTTTCCTCGTCTCCGTTCTAAATGGCCGACCCCTTATTCTTAAACTGTGTGTGTGTGTGGCCCCTGGATTCTGGACTCCCCCCTCCCAACATTGGGATCTGGGAGAAAACCCACGCGGGTCACGGGGGGAAGGTACAAACTCCGTACAGACAAGCGCCCGTGGTCGGGATCGAACCGGCATACGGATTAAATGAATTACCTGACAGGGGGGGTCCGAGAAGCCCACCGACACTGAGGAGCATCAGGAAGAGGCCGGTGGCGTTGAGAATCCGTCCGACCCCGACGATATCTGGGAGGGTGGAGAAGAAGAGAGGGGAGAGGCCTCCAGCACATAGGCCGTAAAAGAGGCCTGCCGCCATTAGAGTCGGGAAGGTGCGGCCTAGCGGCAACAGGAAGAGGCTGATCCCGCTGAGGACGCTCCAGAGGAATAACAGGTGGATCGAGCGGACCAGTTTCAGATCGGACAGCCAGCCTGAAAACATGCGGGCGACGGTGTCGGGGATGGAGGTGAGAGACAGGATCAAGGCCGCCTCATAATCCGTGAATCCTAGGTTCTTGCCGTGGGCCACCAGGTGTACGTAGGGTACAAAGTAACCCGTGGTCATCAGGGTTAACGCCAGGGTGTACACCATGAAGGCCCGCTGCCGGAGGAGGCCCAAATCCAAGGCCGACGTCACTTTCTCCCAGCAGCCTGAGGCCTTGTCCGCCAGGCCGGGCGCGGGGAGGTCCTCCAGCAGGCGGATGGGCCTGAGCAAGGCCGCACAGACGCACAGGTTCAGCAAGATGGCCGACAGGACCCGGAGGGCCCCGCGCCACGTGTAGGCGTCGATCAGGAGGCGGAAGAGCGGGGAGAAGAAGAACGAGGCGATTCCCACTCCGGTAAAGGCCAAACCGGTGGCCAAGGCCCGCCGCTTGTCGAAGTACCTGGAGATCATTGCCATAGTCGGGGTGAAAACCAACGCCCAACCCAGACCTGGGGAACAAAACAAGGATCGCTGAAACCCGCTTGGACAAATAATCTGTGAGTTATTTTCATAACTCTCTACTCAAACTAATTTTAGACAATGGACAAAATTTGCTAATGTTACTTTTAATTCCATCGTCTAAGTCTTTAATATATATTGTAAATAGCTGCGGTCCCAGCACCGAGCCTAGCGGCACTCCACTCGCCACTGCCTGCCATTCTGAAAGGGACCCGTTAATCCCTGCTCTTTGTTTCCTGTCTGCCAACCAGTTCTCTATCCATGTCAACACCCTACCCCCAAAACCGTGTGCTCTAAATTTGTCCGCTAATCTCCTGTGCGGGACCTTATCAAAGGCTTTCTGAAAGTCTAGATACACTACATCCACTGGCTCTCCCTTGTCCATTTTCCTAGTTACATCCTCAAAAAATCCCAGAAGATTAGTTAAGATTTCCCCCTTCGTAAACCCATTCTGACTCGGGCCGATCCTGTCGCCGCTATCCAAACGCGCCATTATTGCTTCGTTTAATAATTCAGGTGCATTCCAAGAAAGCTGACCTGTCAGAAGTCCGATAGAGAGGTACAAGTGTAGAAGACTCTGTCCGAAAGAGGCCACGAACATCCCAAGAGAGGCTAAAATTCCCCCGACCATGACAACCGGTCGGGCTCCGTAACGCTTCCC
Source organism: Amblyraja radiata (assembly GCF_010909765.2). Taxonomy (NCBI): domain Eukaryota; kingdom Metazoa; phylum Chordata; class Chondrichthyes; order Rajiformes; family Rajidae; genus Amblyraja; species Amblyraja radiata. Next base: position 555 of record NW_022630701.1, on the reverse strand, counting down.
GAACGCACTGCCCAATGGACCTGTTAACATAGACACGTCGAAACAGAGAAACATAGACAATTGGTGCAGGAGTAGAGGCCATTCGGCCCTTCGAGCCTGCACCGCCATTCAATATGATCATGGCTGATCATCCAACTCAGTATCCCATCCCTGCCTTTTCCTCCATATCCCCTGATCCCTTTAGCCACAAGGGCCACATCTAACTCCCTCTTAAATATAGCCAACGAACTGTGTGGCCTCAACTACCTTCTGTGGCAGAGAATTCCACAGATTCACCACTCTTTCTTCATATATGAAAGTCCTGCCATCCCAGGAATCAGTCTGGTGAACCTTCTCTGTACTCCCTCTATGGCAAGAATGTCTTTCCTCAGATTAGGATTAACATAGACAATAGAGGAATCGTTAATCGAGAATTACAAACCAAATAACAAATGCTAGTTGAATCTTAGCTTTCATCTTACATATGTTGAAATATAGGAGCGACACTTCAGTTTAGTTTTAGAGATACAGCGTGGAAACAGGCCCTTCGGCCCACCGGGTCCGTGCCGACCAGCG
>NW_022630700.1:62500-69852 GCF_010909765.2 Amblyraja radiata | reverse complement strand
GGGGGGTGAGGGTTGGGTTGGGTCTGGGGCCAGAGACTTCCCCACCCACGGGCACTGTGTGGCTGGACAAGCCGTCAGAGGCAGCTCACCGTTCTGATGTTTGGTCAGATACATGGATTTGAAGGGTTTACAGGGATCTGGGCCAAATGAGGCAACTGGGATTAGCCCAGCAGACCAACTTGGCTGGCAGGGACAGGGTGGGCTGAAGGGCCTGTTCCTGTCCTGTACTCGTTGACTCTTCACCTTAAGTAAAGGTAGAATTGTAACAGCAGGCGGGCATTCGGCCCATCGAGCCCATGCAGGACCAATGAGGGTTGGTTTTGCCTTGCCATGGGATTAACTGTTAAATCACAAAGTCTCAAAGTACCAGGATAAGCACTCAAACAAGACGGCAAGAAACCACAGCCCAGACCATCACACAATCCAACCTCCCTTCTATTGACTCCATTTACACCTCACGCTGCCTCGGCAAGGCCAGCAGCATAATCAAGGATGAGTCGCACCCTGGCCACTCCCTCTTCTCCCCTCTCCCATCGGGTAAAAGCTACAGAAGTGTGAAAACACACACCTCCAGATTCAGGGACAGTTTCTGCCCAGCTGTTATCAGGCAACTGAATCATCCTACCACAACCAGAGAGCAGCGCTGAACTGCTATATCTCTCTGGTGACCCCTAGACTATCATTGATCGGACTTTGCTGGCTTTACCGTTGCACTAAACATTATTCCCTTATCATGTATTGTCCTTCTGCTGACTGGTTAGCACACAGCAGCGGCTTTTCACTGTACCTCGGTACACGGGACAATGAACTAAAGTGAAGTGAACAACCAAGAGAACCAAAGCCAAAGTAGTATCTAGACAACATCTGCACACTCATGCTAGAACAATACCTCACTGTATATTCTGTAATCAGCTATCTACATGTTCTCAATGTTTAACCAAGGAACCCAATCCCAATGCCAGATGAGAATCTAAAATGGCTTCACACAGTTAAACATTGGGGCAAGAAAACCTCAGCGAGTAGATGCCAGCATTTCATTGGGGCTATCAAGTGGGCACCTCTCTTCTCACCCATGTGCCTCACACATTTGATTGTGTTTTTTGAAGACATGACCCATAAGGCTGGTGTGGACAGTGTGGTAGATATGGAATTCAACAAAGCCTCTGGCCTGGAACCACATGGTGGGCTGATCTGGCATGTTGGATCATGGGGGCGCAGTGGTAGAGTTTTCTCCGGGTGCTCTGGTTTCCTCCCACACTCCAAAGATATGCGGGTTTGTAGGTTAATTGGCTTCAGTAAAAGTTCGGTCACGGGAGTGGAGGCGGGGAATGGGGTGGGTGTTGGGGTTGGGTGTGGGTGTTGGGGTGTGGGGTGTGGGGGTGGGGCTGGTGGGGCCGGGGTGAGCTGCTCTGACCCAGGCTATGATGTATGGGCAGGGTTTGCCATACAAGGAGCTGGTGGATGGAGGTTGGGTCATGGTTGGGCTGGGTGTGGGGGTGGGTTTGGGTGTGGGGGTGGGGTCGGGTGGGTTTGGGTGTGGGGATGCGGGGGTGGGTTTGGGTGTGGGGGTGGGGTCGGGGTGGGTTTGGGTGTGGGGGTGGGGTCGGGTGGGTTTGGGTGTGGGGGTGTGGGTGGTGAGGCCAGGGTGAGGGCGATGGTGGTTGTGTGGTGGGGTCGGGGTGGTTTTGGGTGTGGGGATGTGCGTGGTGGGTCGGGGTGGGTGTGAGCCGTTCTGACCCTGTGACCCTGTGACCCTGTGCCCCAGGCTAGGATGGATGGGCAAGGTTACCCGTACAAGGAGCTGGCTGCCATCCCCACAGACAAGGCCATCCTGGAGATTGAGCGTCCGGACCTGATGATCTATGAGCCTCACTATAGCTACGTGTACGCTGAGCGCCCCGAGCCTCAGGGCTCTGCCGAGGTAGAACCACACGGCCCGAGCCCACCGGCACCACACACACCGCACGGCGTCTCGGTTACCCCCCCCCCCCTGCATGGCACGACACGGCACGGCACGGCACCCCGTCCTGGTGCCCCCTGTCACCATATCCCCCCCCCCCCACCCGCGGCACAGCACAGCACGGCATCCCGCCCCAGTTATCCCCTCCCCCAGTTACCATCTTCCCAGCTTATCTGCAGACCAGGTGATCCCACTGAGGGTGGGCCTAGTGAGGGTGGGCCTAGCGACGGTGGGCCTGGCGAGGGTGGGCCTAGTGAGGGTGGGCCTAGCGACGGTGGGCCTAGCGACGGTGGGCCTAGCGAGGATGGGCCTAGCGACGGTGGGCCTGGCGAGGGTGGGCCTGGCGGAGGGTGGGCCTAGCGACGGTGTGCCTAGCGAGGGTGGGCCTAGCGAGGGTGGGCCTAGCGACGGTGGGCCTAGCGAGGGTGGGCCTAGCGAGGGTGGGCCAAGCGAGGGTGGGCCTAGCGAGGGTGGGCCAAGCGAGGGTGGGCCTAGCGAGGGTGGGCCAAGCGACGGTGGGCTTGGCGAGGGTGGGCCTGGCGAGGGTGGGCCTAGCGAGGGTGGGCCTGGCAACGGTGGGCCAAGCGAGGGTGGGCCTAGCGAGGGTGGGCCTAGCGAGGGTGGGCCTAGCGAGGGTGGGCCTAGCGAGGGTGGGCCTAGCGAGGGTGGGCCTAGCGAGTGTGGGCCCTAGCGAGTGTGGGCCAAGCGAGGGTGGGACTGGCGAGGGTGGGCCTAGCGAGGGTGGGCCTAGCGAGGGTGGGCCTAGCGAGGGTGGCCTAGCGAGGGTGGCCAGCGAGGGTGGGCCTGGCGAGGGTGGGCCTAGCGAGGGTGGGCCTAGCGAGGGTGGGCCTAGCGAGGGTGGGCCTAGCGAGGGTGGGCCTAGCGAGTGTGGGCCTAGCGAGGGTGGGCCTAGCGAGGGTAGGCCTAGCGAGGGTGGGCCTAGCGAGGGTGGGCCTAGCGAGGGTGGGCCAAGCGAGGGTGGGCCTAGCGAGGGTGGGCCTAGCGAGGGTGGGCCTAGCGAGGGTGGGCCTAGCGAGGGTGGGCCTAGCGAGGGTGGGCCTAGCGAGTGTGGGCCTAGCGAGGGTGGGCCTAGCGAGGGTAGGCCTAGCGAGGGTGGGCCTAGCGAGAGTGTGTTGGGGGTGGAACACCACGCTGGCCTATCTCACCAGCATCCCGCTCCCCTGCGCACGGCTTCCAGGGGCAGGCTCGGTTGTCGGGCAGGGTTTATGGAGGTGATGGTGGGGGAGGGGGGGAAGGCAGGAGTGAAGAATGAACAACACCCAGGATGAGAACGGCAGCAGTGGCGCAGCAGGTGGAGCTGATGACCAGAGCACGGAGAAACAGGCAATGGTAGGGCCGCGGGAACGATAGGCATAGGAGCAGAATGAGGCCATTCGGCCCACCAAGTCTACTCTACCATTCAATCATGGCTGATCTATCTCTCCCGCTCATCTCCCCATAACCCCTGACACCCCTACTAATTAAGAATCTGTCAATCTCCGCTATAAAAATACCCAATGACTTGGCCTCCACTGATTCACCACCCTCTGGCTAAAGAAATCCCTCCTCGCCATTCTAAAGGAACGTTCTTTAATTCTGAGGCTGTGTCCTCTGGTCCTAGACTCTCCCACTAGTGGGAACTTCCTCTTCACATCCACTATGCAGGCCTTTCACTGTTCTATATGTTTCATTGAGGTACCCCTTCATCCTTCTAAACTCCAGTGAGTACAGGCTCAGAGCCTTCAAACGCAGGGTTGCAGGATTGTGGAACAGGGAGACGTCTGGGTGCAACTACATAGTTCCATGAAAGTGGCAACATGAGTGGGTGGAGAGACACAGACAGTGTCTGACTAAATGCTGGAGTAACTCTGTTGGTCAGACAGCATCTCTGGAGAAATCATGGTGGGGCAGCGGTAGAGTTGCTGCCTTACAGCACTTGCAGTGCCGGAGACCCGGGTTCGATCCCGACTGCGGGTGCTGTCTGTACGGAGTTTGCACCTTCTCCCTGTGACCGCGTGGGTTTTCTCTGAGATCTTTAGTTTCCTCCCACACTCCAAAGACGTGCAGGTATGTACAGTAGGTGAATTGGCTTGGTGTATGTGTGCAGTAGTGTCTTTAGTGAATGTAGGACAGTGTTAATGTGCAGGGACTGCTGGTCAGCATGGACTCGGTGGGCCGAAGGGCCTGTTTCCACGCTGTATCTCTAAACTAAACTAAAAGGAATAGGTTTAAGAAGGAACTGCAGATGTTGGAAAAATCGAAGGTAGACAAAAATGCTGGAGAAACTCAGCGGGGTGAGGCAGCATCTGTGGAGCGAAGGAATAGGTGACGTGATGTTTCGGGTCGAGACCCTTCTTCAGACTGAGAGTCAGGGGAGATTCATAGTCATAGAGTGATACAGTGTGGAAATATGCCCTTCGGCCCAACTTGCCCACGCCGGCCAACATGTCCCAGCTACACAGAGTCTCACCTGCCACGTTTGGCCCATATCCCATCAAACCTGTCCCATCCATGTACCTGTCTGTTTCTTAAACGTTGGGATAGTCCCAGCCTCAACTACCTCCTCTGGCAGCTTGTTCCATACACCCATCACCCTCTGTGTGAAAAGGTTACCCCTCAGATTCTTATTAGAGAGGGAAACTAGACGTATGAAAAAACAGTTTTGCAGTTGGTACACAAGGTGTTTGCACACACGCCTTCATCAGTCAGGATACTGTGCAGGAGACATGGTGCCAAGTTACAGCTGTACAAGACAATGGTAAGGACACGTGAAGTACTGTGTCCAGTTCAGGTCACCCTGCTGGAGGAAGGACGTCACTGAATTGGAAAGGTTGTGACACAGATTTACAAGGGTATTACTGAGCCTGGAGGATTTGAGTTACAAGGAAGGGTTGGATGGACCAGGGGTGTAAGAGGAAGAGCGGTGACCTTACGCAGGTTCATAACATCAGAAGCACAGATACGGTGAATAGCCACAGTCTTTTCCGCAGGGGACGGGAGTCTAAAACTGCAGGGCACATGTTTCAGGTGAGAGGGGAACTGGAAAGACTACTCTTTCACTCAGAATTGGAGCATAGAGTCATAGAGTGGTACAGTGTGGACACAGGCCCCTCGGCCCAACTTGCCCACACCGGCCAACATGTCCCAGCTACACTAGTCCCACCTGCCCGCATTTAGTCCATATCCCTCCTAACCTGTCCTATCCCAAGTGGCAGGTACAATTACGACATTGAACAGATACTCAGGTACATGGCTAGGAAAAGTTTGGAGGGATATGGGCCACACGCAGGCAGGTGGGACTAGCTCGGTTGGCATGGACAGTTTCTGTGCTACACAGCTCTGTGACTCTGTGACTAATGCCAAAAGACAGCAGTGCTGCAGAGTGTGGTGAGCAGGCAGAGTTACAAATCCTGCAAGGCAGCAAGTTAATTACAACTTGTGAGTTCTATGTATTTATCCATGAAGAAATGGAATATGACAGTAAAGATATGGTGACAGGACTTTGTACCTCAGTGGCTGGACATTGGCTTGGGCTTCTGTGGACAAGTCCGAATGTCAGAAAGGTCGTAAAAGAAATTGCAGGGATGATGGCGATGATTGTACGGAGTGATTTGGGGAATGAGGACTTCTATCCATCACCAAATGACCAAATGAAGGATGGGTGATGAAGATATCCATGTTCTCAGAGATGCTGCCTGAGCCGCTGAGTTACTCCTACACCTGGTGTCTGCTCGAGGTATTCGTAGGGCTAGCCTGAGATGGGACATCACGGTCAGCATGGGCGAGTTGGGCTGAAGGGCCTGTTTCCATGCAGTATGACTGGATGACTCTGTATGAGACATGAAATGGTTTGTTAAGTTGAGACACTATGCCATCCTTCTATAGGATGGCCCACTGGCCAACAACACTGACGGCAACAAAACACTGCCCCATCTTCATGCCTGCTCCCTGCAGGAACAATGGAACAATGGTGCAGCGGGTAGAGCTGCTACCTCACAGCGCCGGGGCACCGGGATCAATCCTGACCTCAGGTGCTGGCTGTGTGGAGTTTGCACGTTCTTCCTGTGACCGCGTGGGTTTCCTCTGGGTGCTCGGGTTTCCTCCCACATCCCAAAGACGTGCGGGTTTGTAGGTTAATTGCCGCTAGTGTGGTGGGAGTAGATGGGAAAGTGGGATAAACATAGAACTGGTATAAACAGGTGATGGATGGCCGCAGACAACGTGGGCAGCTGAAGGGCCTGTTCCCGTGCCGTATGACTCAATGATTTGGGCTCCTAGTTTGAAGGGAGTTGATGCATTTGTATCTCTAAAATAAATCTAAATAAACTTTATTCAGAATTTTTAAAATATGCAAAAGCTAGAACCGTGCAAAACTTCTTCCAACAGCTATAAATACATGAATTAGCATAGTGCTTGGTAGTATTCATAGAAATATCATTATACTTTTACATTTTTGTATTTCCCAAAATAGACTTTATTCAAGTAATAAATATATATAAAACATGTACGATCATCCGACATTCTCGGCGGCTATACATACATTCAATATTGAATTTACTGAATTCATTCCCCAATTTGTAATTTTACCCCCACGCCCTTGCCACTCATGGTCCGCTGGTCATGAATCCCTTCCCTTATTTTGAGGGGCGTCTCTATCACACCCTGCCCCCCATGTCCAGCGGTGGAAGGACCCTAGACCCTAGACTGTGGTCCTCTCCCACAGAGCCTTGGCGTTGGCTGCACCGAGCTTCAGAATAAATATTGTACTGCCTCCTTGGCTAGAGCCTCACTAACGATCACTGCGTCTCTCTCCACAGCGCCCACATTCACCAAGGCCGATGTCACCTCTCACCTATCCTGAGGTAAGCTGATAACCTGACTCATTAATTGTGGCTGGAGCTATAATAATCTAAAGAGCACGAGGAACTGTATCTGTATCCATCGCTGTTAACTTGAACCTGAACTCAGATCTGGACATCGACACAGAATGCTGGAGTAACTCAGTGGAAAAGGCAGCGTGCCTGGAGAGAAGGAATGGGTGATGTTTCGGCTCGAGACCCTTCTTCAGTCTAGTCTGGTTGGCACCCTGTGTACGTGGGGGGCACCCTGTGTACGGGGCACCCTGTGTACGGGCACCCTGTGTACGGGGCACCCTGTGTACGGGGCACCCTGTGTAGGGCACCCTGTGTACGTGGCACCCTGTGTACGTGGGGGGCACCCTGTGTACGGGGCACCCTGTGTACGGGGCACCCTGTGTACGGGGCACCCTGTGTACGGGCACCCTGTGTACGGGGCACCCTGTGTACGGGGCACCCTGTGTAGGGCACCCTGTGTACGGGGCACCCTGTGTACGTGGGGGGCACCCTGTGTACGGGGCACCCTGTGTACGTGC
>NW_022630700.1:0-57500 GCF_010909765.2 Amblyraja radiata | reverse complement strand
GTGTTGCCCCTCCCCCCCAGTGTTGCCCCTCCCCCCCAGTGTTGCCCCTCCCCCCCAGTGTTGCACCTCCCCCCAGTGTTGCCCCTCCCCCATCAGGCCCCCAGGGCACTGTGTTCCCGAGTTCCCTGTTCACCCTGGCGTTCACTGGGAAAGGTATCCCATCCCACTGTGTAACCATTTAAAGAGAAAAAGAGAATGAAACACGTTGGGGCATTGATAGAACGGTACCTGATAGCCCAGAAAGGCCACACGACCAGCAGCAGATCGCCTGAAGATAGACACCAAAAGCTGGAGTAACTCAGCGGGACAGGCAGCATCTCTGGAGAGAAGGAATGGGTGACGTTCTGGGTCGCTGCACCTCCCTCGCACTGCCATTACTGCCCATGAGATGGCGATGGCGAGGCACTGCCCTGAGCTGCTGCAGGTTTGATAGAGATACAGGAGAGATACTGGCCTGGCCCCAACAACTCCTGCCAACTTCTATAGATGCGCCATAGAAAGCATGTTAATGGGATGTATCGCAGCTTGGTTCAGGAACAGCTGCATCCGAGACCTCAAGGAACGTCAGCAAGTTGTGGACGCAGCCCAGACCACCACACAAACCAACCTCCCTTCCATTCACTCCATTTACACCTCACGCTGCCTCGATAAGGCCAGCAGCATAATCAAGGATGGGTCGCACCCCGCCCACTTTCTCCTCCCCTCCCTCTCCTAGCGGCCAAAAGGCATTGAAGTGTGCAAACGCACACCTCCAGTCCAGGGACAGTTGATTCCCAGCTGTTATCAGGCAACTGAACCATCCTACCACAACCAGTGAGCGGTCCTGAGCTACCAATGGAGACCCTCGGGCTTTACCTTGCACAACACATTATTGCCTTGATCATGTATCTACACTGTGGGCGGATCGATTGTAATCACGTATTGTCTTTCTGCTGACTGGTTAGCCGGCAACAAAAGCTTTTCACTGTACATCGGTACACGTGACAGTAACTGAGACTAAGCAAGAACAGGCCCCCTGGCCCAACTGAACTATTTCCATGCCACATCCCCTCTGTTTCCAGTAGTCCCACTCTTGCTCCCCCTCCCCCCAGACACACCAAGGATAAAGTTCTGCCGCTCCTCACCTTTCACCCCACCAGCCTCCACATCCAACACATCATCCTCCGACATTTCCATCAACTCCAATGTGACCCCACCACATTTTCCCATCGCCACCCCTTTCTGCCTTCTGCAGAGACTGCTTCCTCCGCAACTCCCTCGTTAACTCATCCCTTCCCACCCAAACCACCCCCTCCCAGCTACCTCCCCATGCAACACCAGTCCTTATACCTCCTCCCTCCACTCCATCCAGGGACCCCGTCAGTCCTTCCAGGTCAGATAGAGGTTGACGTGTACCTCCTCTAGTCTCATTTGCTGTATCCGGTGTTCCCCATCTAGCCTCCTGCACATCAGTGAGACTGAACATACTCAGCGCCCGTTTCAGCGAACACTTGCGCTCGATCTGCCAACAGGATCTCCCGGCTGCTAACTTCCCTTCCCATTCCCACACTGATCTTTCTGTCCTGGGCCTCCTCCCTTGCCAGCGTGAGGCCACACACACACTGGAGGAACAGCACCTCACATTCCACTTAGGTAGCTTAAAACCCAGCGCTATGGGCATTGAATTCTCCAATTTTAGGTCACCCAAACCCCCCACTCCCTTTTTCCCGCCACATGCCCCTGACATCTCCTCTCCCTTCCCTCCTCCGTGCCCCACCTGGGCTCCTACCTATTTCTCCCCCGCAACTCCCCCCCTCTACCTCCCCCCCTCCACCTCCCCTCCACCCACCCCTCCACCTCACCCACCTCCTCCCACCTCTCATGCTCTCATCTCTGGCTTTTGTTGCAACCATCTGTTGATCAGAACCCACCCTCACCTGTGTCGACCTGTTACGCCTTGTCCTGCCTCACTCCTTCTCCCCCTCCCCCCCACAATCAGTCTGAAGAAGGGTCTCATCAGAAACGTCACCTATCCATGTTCTCCACAGATGCTGCCTGGCCCGCTGAGTTACTCCAGCACTCTGTGAAACATCACCTATCCATGTTCTCCACCTTTGTCCTTCCCAAATTGGCCATGAGATGGCAATGGCGAGCCGCTGCCCCTCATAATGTTATAAACATCAAGTATTTCACCCCTCAGCCTCCTACTCTCCAAATGGAACCGTCCTATCCTGCGCGGCCTCTCCTTTACCACCCTCCAGTGCCAGTTCACATCCTCGAGATTCCTTTCTGCACTTTTCCAGTTTACAGACCTCCTTGCTGTAGCCGGGTGACCAGAACAGCTCACAACACTCCAGGTGTGGCCTCAACAACCATGTGCAGCTGAAACACAATGTCCCAATAAAGGCCTTTATCTCATAGAAACATATAAAATTCGTAAGGGATTGGACAGGCTAGATGCAGGAAAAATGTTGCCGATGTTGGGGGAGTCCAGAAACAGGGGCTACAGTTTAAGAATTAGGGGTAGTCCTTTTAGGACTGAGATGAGCAAAAACGTTTTCACCCAGAGAGTTATGAATCCATGGAATTCTCTGCCACAGAAAGCAGTGGAGGCCATTTCACTGGATGTATTTGAGAGAGAGTTAGATATTAGATGTTAGAGTTAGAGAGTTAGAGAGTCGAAGGGCCGAATGGCCTGCTCCTGCACCTATTTTCTATGTTTCTATGTTTCTATATAGCTTTTAGGACTAATGGAATCAAGGGATAAGGGGAAAAGCAGGAACGGGGTACTGATTTTAGACGATCAGCCATGATTATATAACCATATAACAATTACAGCACGGAAACAGGCCATCTCAGCCCTTCTATTCCGTGCCGAACACCTATTCTCACCTAGTCCCATCTACCTGCACTCAGACCATAACCCTCCATTCCTTTCCCATCCATATACCTATTATATTGAATGGCGGTGCTGGCTCGAAGGGCCAAATGGCCTACTCCTGCTATTTTCTATGTCTCTGTGTGTCAGGGGACTGTGTACCAGTTCCCCTTGGTCTCTCTGTTCTACAACTCCCCAGGGCCTGGGCATTTACTCTGCACATCCAGCCCTGGTTTAACTTACAAAGTGCAACACCTCGCTCACACTTGTCCATGGTTAGATTCCATCTGCCACCCTTGGCCCACCTCCCCAGTTCATCTTGATCCTTTTCTCATCTCGATGACCTTCTTCACTGTCCACCTCACCAACAATTCTGGTGTCATCGGCACAGTTACTGATCACGTTAACAGGTTCTTTATCCAGTTTATTCATATAGATGACAAACAGCAATGGACCCAATACCAACCCCTGCAACACACCAATAGTCCACAGGCCTCCAAGCTGAAAAGCCGCCCTCCACCACCACCATCTGTCTCCCCCCACAAAGCCAATGCTTCTGAAGAAGGGTCTCAAGCCGAAACATCACCCATTCCTTCTCTCCAGAGATGCTGCCTGTCTCGCTGAGTTACTCCAGCATTTTGTGTCTATCTTTATGTTACATTCAAGTGGATGCCCACCTCTTGTTTCCATGCCATCTGAACATCCACACTTGTTCCCATGATCACAAGTTCATAAGTTATAGTAGAATTGTGCCATTCGGCCCATCGAGCCTGCACCATTCAATCATGGCTGATCTCTGCCTCCTAATCCCATTTTCCTGCCTTCTCCCCATTACCCTTGACACCCGTTCTAATCAAGAGTTTGTCCATCTCTGCCTTAAGTCTGTAAGATTTTGACCTGAAACGTCACCCATCCATGTTCTCCAGAGTTGCTGCCTGTGTGTTGAGTTACTCCTGCAGTTGGTGCCTTTGTTTAATAACCCAGCATCTGCAGTTACTAGTAATCCAGTCACCTGTATCTACATAGAAACATAGAAACATAGAAAATAGGTGCAGGAGTAGGCCATTCGGCCCTTCGAGCCTGCACCACCATTCAATATGATCATGGCTGATCATCCAACTCAGTATCCTGTACCTGCCTTCTCTCCATACCCCCTGATCCCTTTAGCCACAAGGGCCACATCTAACTCCCTCTTAAAGATAGCGTCACGTCAATGGCCTTGTACACAACGTTAACGTCAACTGTCCTGGCCTCCTCAATCTTCCTCATCGTTCACAATCAAAACTGTAAAACACAATTACCCAAAACGTCACCGACTCCTTCTCTCCAGGAATGCTGCTGACCCACTGAGTTGCTCCAGTATTGTATGTCTATTCCCCACACACAAAGCCATGCTGACTATCCCTAATCAGTCCGCGCCTTTCCAAATGCTGGCAGAATCCCCTTCAGTAACTCTGGTGCCACTGAGGTCAGGCTCACTAGCCTGTAGTTCCCTGCTACGCTTCTTCAATAACGGTACAGCATTAGCCATCCTCCAGTCTTCCAGCACCTCACCCATAGAAACATAGAAAATAGGTGCAGGAGTAGGCCATTCGGATCTTGGAGCCAACACCGCCATTCAATATGATCATGAGCCTCTGCATTCATCCTATCTATTCCCCTCATGGTTTTACACAGATCACCCCTCAGTCTCCTGCGCTCCAAACCTGCCCAACCTCTCCCGATAGCTCAGGCCATCTAATCATGGCAATGTCCTCGTAAATCTTCTTTGCATTCATTATACACCCACCATTGAGTGAAAAGTTCCCCTCGGGTTCCTCTTACCTTAAACCTTTGGTTCTTGATTCTAGAAGACTGTGTGCGCTCACCATAACTATTCTCCTCATAAGGTCATAAGTGATAGGAGCAGAATTAGGCCATTCAGCCCATTGTCAATCAATCAATCAATTAATCAACCTTTATTGTCATCTTGCAAGCAACAATTGTACAATGCAAAATGAGAAGACGTTTCCCAGGGAATAGCGGAGCATCGCACATGAAATTTAAAACATTTCACACATAATAACACTAAAAACAATCCAGTCCCTGATGGAACAGTATAAGTAAATAGTTAAAAGCAGGTAAAACACAACGTTAAAATACAATAAAACCAATCATAAAAATGTCCGGGGCAGCTGATTTGAGTGGCCAGTGCCAGTTATTAAAGTGTCCGTGCCAGCCGCAGAATCAAGTGACTGTGAGTACAGAGTGACTGTTTAGCAGCCTCACAGCCTGTGGTAGGAAGCTGTTTAGCAGTCTTGTAGTCCGGGCTTTGATGCTTCGATATCTCTTGCCTGATGGCAGGAGATCCAGGTGTATGTGGAGGGGGTGCAGTTTGTCCTTAGCAATTCTCTGAGCTTTTTTCAGACAGCGGCTCTGGAACAGTTCTTGTACCGAGGGTAGGGAGACGCCAATGATCCTCTCTGCTCCCTTCACTACCCTCTGCAGAGCCTTCCTGTCCGAGCAGTTGCAGGTGGAGTACCACGTATTTATGCAGTACGTGAGTACAGACTCCACCGTACCCCTGTAGAAAGTCCTGAGGATGTTGGTGGGGAGTGAGGCCTGTTTTAGTTTCCTCAGGAAGTGCAGTCGCTGATGGGCCCGTTTGACGGTCCCAGTGGTGTTCCTGGACCAGGTGAGGCTGTCTGTAATTTGCACACCGAGGAACTTTATGCTCTCCACTCTCTCCACTGTGGTGCCACTGATGTTGAGGGGTGTATGCTTTGGCTGCGCCCTCCTGAAGTCGACAACCATCTCCTTCGTTTTGTCGACATTTAATTCTAGATTGTTTTTGCCGCTCCAGTCCACTAGTTGTTTTACTTCCTCCCTGTACATTGATTCGTCATCTCCGCTGATGAGTCCCACCACTGTTGTGTCATCCGCGAATTTTATGATCTTAATGTCCCTGAATCTGGCAGCACAGTCATGTGTGAGCAATGTGAACAACAGCGGGCTGAGCACACAGCCTTGAGGGGAGCCGGTGCTCAGCGTGATCGAGCCTGAAGTGTTCTTGCCAACACGGACTGACTGCGGTCTCTCTGTCAGAAAGTCCAAGATCCAGTGACACAGGGTGGTGTCATTCAACAATGCCATTCAATCATGACTGATCTATCTCTCCCTCCAAACCCCTTCTCCTGCCTTCTCCCCATAACCCCTGACACTCGTACATGATTTAATAGTTTAGTTTTGTCTATTATTGTCACGTGTACTGAGGTACAGTGAAAAGCTTTGTTGCGTACTACCCAGTCAAACAATAGACTGTACATGATTACAATCAAGTCATGCACCATGTGCCGATAATGGATAAAGGGTACAACATTTAGCGCAAGATAAAGTCTGCTTAAAGATAGTTCAAAGGTCTCCAATGAGGTAGATGGGAGGTCAGGACCACACTTTAGCTTGTAAGAGGATGAGAAGAAACTGGGAAGAAACAGTTGGGAAGAAACTGTCCCTGAATCTGGGTCACCTCTAGAAGATCACCCCCCATCCTCCTGCGCTCCATGGAATAAAGTCCTATTCTGCCCGACTACTCCCTTTAGCCCTGGAGTCCTGGCTACGTCTCTGTGGGAAGGTGTGGATAGTGGTGGGAATGGGACTCTTTACGTGGGGATAGTGGTGGGAATGGGACTCTTGACGTGGGGATAGTGGTGGGAATGGGACTCTTGACGTGGGGATAGGGGTGGGAATGGGACTCTTGACGTGGGGATAGGGGTGGGAATGGGACTCCTACAGGAGGTTTGATACTTTCACTGATCTTGTTTCGATTTGTTACAGATATCGGCACCAACATGTACAGGAAGCGGCCGATCTACAAACTGAACGGTAACGTCGCTCTCCTTTCAACGTTTTGCTCTCGGTGCTCGCGGGAACAGGCCCTTCAGCCCATCGAGTCCGTGCCGACCAGCGATCCCCGCACATTAACACTATCCTACACACCACGGACAATTTTCACATTTACCAAGCCAATTAACCTACAAACCTGCACGTCTTTGGAGTGTGGGAGGAAACCGAAGATCTCAAAGAAAGACCACGCAGGTCACGGGGAGAACAAAGATTTAAATCTGAGGCGTAACTTTTTCACACAGAGGGTGGTGGGTGTATGGAACAAGCTGCCAGAGGAGGAAGTGGAGGCTGGGACTATCCCAACATTTAAGAAACAGTTAGACAGATACATGGATAGGACAGGTTTGGAGGCATATGGACCAAACGCAGGCAGGTGGGACTAGTGTAGCTGGGTCATGCTGGCCGGTGTGGGCAAGTTGGGCCGAAGGACCTGTGTCATTCTATGACCCTATGACTTTATGACAAAATGGCACCAGAATATGGCGACTGGTGCTTGTGTGAACTACGCAATAAAACACCAGTGAACCACTGAGAGAGTGGAATTAGAGGGCACAGGTTTAATGTGAGAGGGCAAAGATTGTAAAGGGACCTGAGGGAGAATCTTTCACCCAGAAAGTGTTGTGTGCGTGGAACAAGCTAGCAGGGAAGCTGTAGAAGTGGGACAGTTATGAAATGTAATAGACATGATGATGTGTGCAGGTACATGGATAGATATAGTGCAGAGTGTGGACAAATGGGACTAGCACCTTAACGCCTGGACGAGTTGGGCCGAAGGGCCTGATTCCATGCTGTATAACTCTGTGACTATTGAGGTCAGAGTTGTCTAAAGTTGGGTGGGCAGATCAATTAGAGAGAAGCACTCTCAATAAACGAGCAAAACGCAGCGGCAGAACTAGGAGAGACGGATCAACTGGGGCTGAGCAGGGAAATTAATGAGAGCCTTCATTTACAAGCAACAACTCATAAACAATGAACTGGCCTCAACTACTTTCTGTGGCAGGGAATTCCATAGATTCACCACTCTCTGTGTGAATTTTTTTTTTCTCATCTCGTTCCTAAAAGACTTCCCCCTTATACTTAAAGAGGCAAACATTACTGCAAGACCCAGGGAACCATGGACCGTGGATATAGCAGACACAAAAATACAGGAACAAAGCAAATTAGTGAAGAATGTAAGGACAGACATTTAGAATTTCTGTACAGTACATGAAAGCAAAGATGCAATGAGATAGTTCTGGGAAGCAAGGAAATGAGGAGGAGTTACTCCGATAGAACATACCACAGACATGCAGTAATACGGAATAATACCACAGGGAACTACATTCCATCCTCATCACTGGACAAACAGCCTTGGATAAAATGATGATGTTTAGTTTCAGAAAGAACTGCAGATGTGGGAAAAATCGAAGGTAGACAAAAAATGCTGGAGAAACCCAGCGGGTGAGGCAGCATCTGTGGAGAGAAGGAATTGGTGATGTTTCCGGTCGAGACCCTTCTTCAGACTGATGATGATTAGTTTAGTTTAGAGATACATCAGGGGAAACAGGACCCTTAGGCCCACCGAGTCTGCACCGCCCAGCGATCCTTGCACCTTAACGCTATCCTACACACACTGGGGGCTATTTTACATTCATACCCAACCAATTAACCTACAAACCTGTCCGTCTTTGAAGTGTGGGAGGAAACCGAAGATCTCGGAGAAAACCCACGCAGGTCACGGTGAGAAAGTACAAACTCCGTACAGACAGCACCCGTAGTCAGGATTGAACCCGGGTCTCTGGTGCTGCAAGCACTGTAAGGCAGCAACTCTACCGCTGCGCCACCGTGCCGCCTCCAAGTCCACTGACTTAGAATCCCGCTGAGTTAGTGGAGTAATGTTTGTAACCTTCTAAATGCAACACTATGCTCTCTATCCCGCCACCCTTTGCTTTAGTTCATCCCTTTTCATTAGGCGGCACAGTGGCGCAGCAGGTAGAGCCACTGCCACACAGCGCCAGAGACCCAGGTTCCAACCTGACCTCAGTTGCTGTCAGTGTGGAGTTTGCACGTACTCCCTGTGACCCTGTGGGTTTCCTCCCATATCCCAAAGACGTGCGGGTTTGTTGGTTAATTGAAGATTGTCCCAATGTGTAAGGAGTGGGTAAAAAAGTGGGAAAACGCAGAACTAGTGTGGCCGTGTGATCAATGGCGGCACAGACTCGCTAGCACAAAGGGCCCGGTCCGAAGCTGTATCTTTCAACTCATGAAAAGATAAAAGTGCTGGAGTAACTCAGCGGGTCAGGCAGCATTTCTGCAGAGCATGGAGAGGTGACGTTTCACAGAGTGCTGGAGTAACTCAGCGGGGCAGGCTGCATCTCTGCAGAGCATGGAGAGGTGACGTATCGGGTCAGGATCCTTCTGTCAACTCAATTCCATTCTGATGTCTCCCTGGCTTTTCCCCTCTGCTTTCCCTGCCTGCAGCATCTGCTTGTTCAGTGCCAGCTCATTCAGTGCCAGCTCATTGTTGTTTTGTGTTCTTGTTGCAGAACCATCGGCTGTGCTTCCACCGAGCAAATACATTGAGGATCTCATCATCGAATCGTCCAAGTTTCCGGCAGCACAGCCTCCGGACCCCAACCTTCCCGCCAAGATTGAGACAGAGTACTGGCCCTGCCCCCCGTCCCTCGCTGTTGTGGGTAAGGCTCTTCATCCTGATTCCATACACCATCTGAGAGATCTCGGCACATTGGGCTTCATCAGGGGTAGGGATGTAGGGAGGTCATGTTACAGTCGGACAAGGCATTGGTGAGGCCACATTTGGAGCATTCTCTTCAGTTGTGTTCTAGGAAGGATGCCGTTGTACAGGGAAGATTTACAAGGATGTTGCCAAGACTAGAGGGTCTGAGCGATAGGGAAAGGTTGGGCAGGCTGAGACTCTTATTCTTTGGGGAGCAGAAGGATGAGGGATGATCTCATAGAGGTGTATAAAGTCATGAGAATAGATATGGTGAATGCACAGTCTTTTACCCAGAGTAGGGGAATCAAGAACCAGAGGACACTGCTTAAAGGCAAGAGGGGATTCAATAGGAACCTAAGGGGCACCATTTTCATGCAGAGTGTGGTGGGTGTATGGAATGAGCTGCCAGTGGAGGTACTTGAGGAGGGTATAATAGGAACATTTAAAAACCACAGCCAGGTACATAGATAGGAAAGGTTTACAGGGATAAGGGGTAAACACGGGCTGGTGGGGCTCGTGTAGATGGGACCTCTTGGTCAACATGGACAGGTTGGGCCATGTGAGCGTGTGTGGCGATCGTTTCGCTGAACACCTTCACTCAGTCGCCTGGACCTACCTGATGCCCAACACATTGGGGTCACAGAGGGAACCAGAAGGTGTTGTAAGGCACACAGATCTTGCCTAGTCCCAGGTCCCAGGTCCCAGGTCCCAGTCCCAGGCCAGGCTCGGTGCATCAGGAACCCTCTGTGCCGCAGTGCGGGGAGCTTCGGTAACGGCGAGCTGGTGTCGCTCCTTGCAGAGAAAGAATGGCGGCGGAGGATCGCCTCCAGAACAGAGGAGGAGGAGGATGATGATGATGATGAGGACGAGGACGAGACGATGGGCCGTCTGCGCGAGATTCAGCGGAAGGAACTCAACAAGGTGAGCGAGTGACTGGCCTGGCTCTACCCCACTACCCTCCACACTCCTCCCTCCACCCACCCTCCACACCCCCTCCCCCCACATACCCTCCCTCCGCACCCTCCCCTCCACACCCCTCCCTCCACACCCTCCCTCCACACCCCCCCCCCCCACTCCCCCTCCCCCCACATACCCTCCCCCCTCCCTCCACACCCCCTCCCCCCACTCCCCCTCCCCCCACATACCCTCCCCCCTCCCTCCACACCCCCTCCCCCCACTCCCCCTCCCCCCACATACCCTCCCCCCTCCCTCCACACCCCCTCCCTCCACACCCCCTCCCTCCACTCCCCTCCCCCTCCCCCCACATACCCTCCCCCCACACCCCCTCCCTCCACTCCCCCTCCCCCCACATACCCTCCCCCCACATACCCTCCCTCCACACCCCCTCCCTCCACACCCCCTCCCCCCACTCCCCCTCCCCCCACATACCCTCCCCCCACACCCCCTCCCTCTGCACACACACAGATAGTGTGTATAGTATGTACACATAGTACGGCCAGTGGCCACACGCTTTACCACTGCAGTATTCCGGCCCTGAACTGTCTGGGGCTGTGTCTGTGTCTACACTGTGTCTGTGTCTACACTGTGTCTGTCTCTGTGTCTGTGTCTCTACTGTGTCTGGGTCTGTGCCTGTGTCTACACTGTGTCTGTGCCTACACTGTGTCTGTGTCTGTGTCTGTGTCTGTGTCTGTGTCTACACTGTGTCTGTGTCTGTGTCTGTGTCTACACTGTGTCTGTGTCTGTGTCTACACTGTGTCTGTGTCTACACTGTGTCTGTGTCTACACTGTGTCTGTGTCTGTGTCTGTGTCTGTGTCTACACTGTGTCTGTGTCTGTGTCTACACTGTGTCTGTGTCTACACTGTGTCTGTGTCTGTGTCTGTGTCTACACTGCGTCTGTGTCTGTGTCTACACTGTGTCTGTGTCTACACTGTGTCTGTGTCTACACTGTGTCTGTGTCTGTGTCTACACTGTGTCTGTGTCTGTGTCTACACTGTGTCTGTGTCTACACTGTGTCTGTGTCTGTGTCTCCACTGTGTCTGGGTCTGTGTCTGTGTCTACACTGTGTCTGTGTCTACACTGTGTCTGTGTCTGTGTCTCCACTGTGTCTGGGTCTGTGTCTGTGTCTACACTGTGTCTGTGTCTACACTGTGTCTGTGTCTGTGCCCACACTGTGTCTGTGTCTGTTCCCAGATCCAGTCAGGGTTGGGGAAGATGATCCTGAAGGAGGAGCTGGAGAGGCCGAAGCCGCGTGGCAGGAAATCACGGTCGCTCCCGGACAGAACCACTCGCAGCTTCTGTAAGAGACGGGCAGCTCCCTGCATATGTGTGTGTGTGTGTGTGTGTGTGTGTGTGTGTGTGTGTGTGTGTGTGTGTGTGTGTGTGAGTGTGTGTGGGTGAGGGTGTTAGTGTGTTGGTGTGTGTGTGTGTGTGTGTGTGTGTGTGTGGTAGGGTGGGGGGGGGGGGGTGTGGGGGGGGGGGGTGGAGCGGGGGGGTGGGGTGGAGGGGGTGGGGTGGGGTGGAGGTGGGGGGGGGGGGTGGGCGGGGGGGGGGGGTGGGGTGGAGGCGGGGGGTGGGGTGTGCGCGGGGGGGTGGGGGTGGCGCGGGGGGTTGGGTGGAGAGGGGGGGTGGGGTGGAGCGGGGGGGGGGGGGGGGGGGAGGGGGGGGGGGGTGCTGAGATCTGCTGGGCCCCAGCTGCACGCTCTGGCTATTGTGTGGCACCGGGGAACGGCCCAGTGGGGAAGGCACCCACTGCGGGAGGTCCTGGTGTAGTATCTAGCCTTGTCTCAAGATGGAGTCGGCAACTTGAACACCAGTCGGCTTTTGATTAACGGTTCTTAAAGGTTCATGTGTGGCACAGAATGAAAGGTCGCTGACCTATTAAAGCAGTGTTGTGTTTGACCAAGCAGACGCCCAGGTCAGCACTGGAGGCTGAATAGATGCTTCGTTGTACAATGCAGTTATTGCAGCGTTTGTCTCAGATGGGGTAGAGTTGCTTTACAAATGCCTCGTCTGCCTGAGGAAAGTAGAGGCTAGACGCTTTAGTGAAGGGGTGAGAGGGAGCAGTGCAGAGGCCAGGGTGCTGACCACCTCCTCACTACGGGTGCAGTCTGTAATGGGGTTTGTACGTTCTCCCTGTGACCTGCGTGGGTTTTCTTCAGGTGCTCCGGTTTCCTCCCACAATCCAAAGACGTACAGGTTTGTAGGTTAACTGGCTTGGTATAATTGAAAATTGTCCCTAGTGTGTGTAGGATAGTGCTAGCGTGTGGGAATTGCGGAGAGAGACAATTGGATACACACTTGGTTTGGTTGTAGAGAGGCTGAACAGGCTGGGACATTATTCCTCAGATTGCTGGAGGCTGGCAAGTGATCTTATAAAGATGTATAAAATCATGAGGGTGATCGCACAGAGTATTTGACCCAGGGCTGGGGAATCCAGAACCAGATAACATTGGTTCAGGGTGACAGGGGAAAGATTTAATAGGAACCTGAGGGGCAACCTTTTCACTCAGAGGGTGGTGGGTGTGTGGAACGAGCTGCCAGGGACGGAGTTGAGGCAGGGACTGCAACACCAAATAAAAGGCATTTGGTCAGGTACATGCATGGAAAATATTTAGAGGGAGATGGCCCCAAATGGTGGCAAATGGGACTGGTTTAGATGGGGCATCTAGCTCAGGTTGGGTGAGGTGGGCCTAAGGTCCTATGTCCATGCCAATATCCAAGAAAGCAAATAATTGCACTGATGCATGTGCCGTTTGGTTATGTTTTAGCACCCTGAAATGCAGAGATGTTATTAGTCCTCGCCTGTGATTTTCACTCAGTTGTATGAATGAGAGAGTTGAACCTCGTGTCTGTGTTTCTGCAGCCCCACAGGATTCGGCCCCCAAGTCTCCCTCCCTGCCCTACCATGGAAGGAATGGCCTCCACAGGGTAAGTAAGGTGGCGGTGTACCCGCAAGGCTGTCGTCACCAGCAGGGCAGGGCAGGGGCGCAGCCATGCTCGAGGGGGGAGGGGGGGGGGGGGGGGGGGCAGGGGCAGAGCCAGTGTCAGCTTAGAACAGCTTTACCATACGATTTCCTGCACCTATTTTCTATGTTTCTATAGGGGCTAGTGGAATCAAGGGATATGGGGAGAAGGCAGGCACGGGTTATTGATTGGGGACGATCAGCCATGATCACAATGATTAGCGGTGCTGGCTCGAAGGGCCGAATGGCCTCCTCCTACATCTATTTTCTATGTTTCTATGTTTCTATAAACTTCATTCATCCCCGGAGGGAAATTGATCTGCCGACAGTCACAACACACAACAAGGTACAAAAAACTTGAAATTAAAAGTGAAATCAAAAAGAAAAAGACAAACGACTGTTGGCTTGTGTACAGCGCCTTAACCAGAACGAACAAACCAATGCAGGCTTATCGCTTGGACAGAGGATTCTAAACTAGTGCTCCCTTCCCTCCCCCATGCTGGGTCCCTATTGTCTTCCCCCCACCCCACCCCCAAGCTCATCGACCGCTGATTATGGGCCGATCGCGGGGCCCCACCACCACCGAGGCTCCCGCTGCTGCCGAGGCTCCCGCTGCTGCCGAGGCTCCCGTTGCTGCTGAGGCTCCTGTTGCTGCCGAGGCCCCACCACCATCGAGGCCCCACCACCACCGAGGCCCCACCACCACCGAGGCCCCACCACCACCGAGGCCCCACCACCACCGAGGCCCCACCACTACCGAGGCCCCACCACCACCGAGGCCCCACCACCACCGAGGCTCCCGCTGCTGCCGAGGCTCCTGTTGCTGCCGAGGCTCCTGTTGCTGCCGAGGCGCCACCACCACCGAGGCCCCACCACCACCGAGGCCCCACCACCACCGAGGCTCCCGCTGCTCCCGAGGCTCCTGTTGCTCCCGAGGCTCCTGTTGCTGCCGAGGTTCCACCTTTGGCTGAAGGGGAGCAGTGTTGAGGTGACATTCAAGTTCATGTGACATGGCTGGAATTGTGCAGGTTGGTGCAATTCCCACCAATGTTCCAGGGTGCGATACGAGGCTGGTCTTAAAGTAAATCAAGTCATTTTGATGGAGACAAAGAGACTGCAGATGCTGGAACCTTCAGCGAAATGCATGCGTAACTCAGCAGGCCAGGCAGCATCTGTGGAGGGAATGGACAGACAACGTTTTGGATCAGGACCCTTCTATAGACAAGGTCCAGAAGCAACATTTCTGAATAAGACTCCTGACCCACACTGTGTGACTCTATGACTCTATCTTTAGAGTGTGGGAGGAAACCGGAGCACCCGGAAAAAACCCACCTGGTCACAGGGAGAAGGTACAAACGCTATACTGACAGCACCCGTAGTCAGGAATCGAACCCGGGTGTCTGGCACTGAAAGCGCTGTAAGGCAGCAACTCTACCTCTGCGCCACCGTGCCACCCCGCCCCGGGACAAAGATGGATTATTTCCATGGAATCTTCACCCATACCTTCGCAAGATCCTGGCGATAATTTCACAGCTGTCCAAGCCAACCTCCCTCCTTTCATCCTTCATCCCCAACCTCCGCCCCACTAACTCAGTCCACATCCCAGTACTGATCCATGCACAGCCACTGACACTGACAGCCTTCATGCTTCTCCACATTCTCCATGCTTTCAGATCACAAATACACAGAGTCTTTTACACAGAGTAGGGCAATCAAGGACCAGAGGACATGGGTTTAAGGTGAGAGGGGAAAGATTTAATAGGAACCTGAGGGGCAACTTTTTCATTCAGCAGTCGGTGGGAGTATGGAACGAGCTGCCAGTAGTGGTAATTGAGGCAAGTACTATAACAGCATTTTAAAAGTCACTTGGACAGGTACATGGATAGGAAAGGTTTTGAGGGCCAAATGCAGGCAAATGGAACTGGCTTGGATGGGACTAAGATGAGTCGGCATGGCCGAGTAGGGCCGAAGGGCCTGTTTCTGTGACTCCATCTCTTCCTGTCCTTGTCCATCTACTTATCTACAGGCTCTCTCTGCCCAGGAGACCTCTGGGAACTCTCTGCTTCTCCTGACAGTCTCCAGGTTTCATCACCACCCCATTCAAGGTCTTGGCTTCAGCTGTTCTTGAGCTCTGGAATGGAAAGGTCCTGACCCACAACATCACCTGCCTATGTCCTCCACAGATGCTGCCTGACCACCTGAGTAACTCCAGGACATTGTGTTTTATTCAAAATCCCAGCATCTGCAGTTCCTAGTGTCTCCCAGTCTCCCAGCCTCTCTTTCTTCAACCCTTCCTGTCTGAACAAGCTGTTCCTTCACTGGGTTGAATGTTTCACGGGCCTCAATGCCAGTTTCTTCCTGTACTCACACCTGTGGATCGCACTGAGAGGTTTCAGTAGTTAGAATGGAGATACAACATGGAAACTGGCCCTTTCACCCGTCGGACCCGCGCCGACCAGCGATTAACACACACAGCACCGCTATCCTACACACTTGGGACAATTTACAATATTTTATTACCAAAACCAATTAACCTACAAGCTGAAGAAGGGTCTCGACCTGAAACGTCACCCATTCCTTCTCTCTAGGGATGCTGCCTGTCCCGCTGAGTTACTCCAGCGGGACAGTGTCTATCTTAAGCTTGAATGTCTTATGGCCACAAGTGTGGGAGGAAACCGGAGCACCCGGAAAAAGCCCACGCGGTCACAGGGGGAACAGTACCCGTGGTCAGGATCGAACCCGGGACCCTGGTGGTGTAAGGCAGCCACTCTACCGCTGCGACACCGTAGAGTGCCCCCAATGCAGGGTGCTGTTGCATGATGTGGTGAATCACTGGAGGGTCATGGTTACTGACTGGTGTTCTTTGCTCCTAGCTGCAGTCAGCTGACTTTGCCACCCCTCACCAACGGTACCAGAGGAGCGGGACAGGTAAGTCCCATCTCCAGCTTGTAGAGCGTAGAGTGTAGAGTGTAGAGTGTAGAGTGTGGAGCAAAGATTATAGAGCAGAGCAAGATGCGCCACTCTGCGAAAAAAGCGTAGTATGACATGGGTATGACATGGGTATGACATGGGCATGACATGGGCATGACATGGGTATGACATGGGTATGACATGGGCATGACATGGGTATGACATGACGCCATATTAATGAGCAGCAATTTACAATAATATGAATAAAATGTTCAACATTATATGTGAAGTGATGGATGCTGTATAAAACACTGTTCCCTTCAACACTGATTACATCAAAGATGATAGAGTGGATCAATAATTGGAACGGATGACACCAAAGATACTAGAGGAACATTGCCCGCTGCCTCCCTCGGGAGCATCAACCGCGGGCAGACGCTTGAGGCTCTCCCGCTGGCCGCCTTCATCTGGTATCGGGGGGACCGAGAATCAGTCCTGGATCAACTCAGGAATAGAGGAATCGTCCTCTTCCCCCAAAGATGCTACAGGAGCCTCTAGTATCTTTGCTTTTCCCTGCGACCTGATGTAAGAGCAGATTGTATAACTGTGGAGTCCATCCCCGCTACCAAAGATGTGGCGTTTGGCATAAACAAATGGCGGCCATGACGTTCCGTTACGTACTACACGCCAGTCCATTGGATTTGGGAGGAGTGGTCTATCTTGCTCTGCTCTACAATCTTTGGTGTGGAGCGTGGAGTGTAGAGTGTGTAGTGCCTGTCGAGTGTCTCCACAGGTCAGGGACCCTCCAGACTACCATGCCTCTTGTTCACTCAGAAACAGGCACAGGACAGCAGCTCAGGGAATAGAGCTCTTAGTGCTAACGGAATCAAGGGATATGGGGAGAAAGCAGGAACGGGGTACTGATTGTGGATGAACAGCTATGATCATATTGAATGGTGGTGCTGGCTTGAAGGGCCGAATGGCATACTCCTGCACCTATTATCTATGTTTCTATGTTCCTATGAATGTCTCTCTCCCAGCACTCCCCTGCTTCCAGCTTGATTTCCAGCTGGAATCTGTGGAATTCATTGCTACTGATGGCACTGGAGGCCAAGTCATACAGTGATACAGTGTGGAAACAGGCCCTTCGGCCCAACATGCCCACACCGGCCAACATGTCCCAGGCACACTAGTTCCAGCTGCACGCGTTTGGTTCATATCCCTCTAAACTTGTCCTATCCATGTACATGTCTAACTGTTTCTTAAATGATGGCATAGTCCCAGCCTCAACTACCTCCTCTGGCAGCTTGTTCCATACACCCACCACCCTTTGCGTGAAAAATTTACCCCTCGGATTCCTATTAAAACTTTTCCCCTTCACCTTGAACCTTTGTCCTCTCAAGTTCAAGTTCAAGTGTTCAAGTGAGTTTATTGTCATGTGTCCCTGATAGGACAATGAAATTCTTGCTTTGCTTCAGCACACAGAACATAGTAGGCATTTACTACAAAACAGATAAGTGTGTCCATATACCATGATATAAATATATACACACATGAATAAATAAACTGATAAAGTGCAAATAACAGATAATGGGTTATTAATAATCAGAGTTTTGTCTGAGCCAGGTTTAATAGCCTGATGGCTGTGGGTAAGTAACTATTCCTGAACCTGGTTGTTGCAATCTTCAGGCTCCTGTACCTTCTACCAGAAGGTAGCAGGGATATGAGTGTGTGGCCAGGATGGTGTGGGTCTTTGATGATACTGCCAGCCTTTTTGAGGCAGCGACTGCGATAAATTCCCTCGATGGAATGAAGGTCAGAGCCGATGATGGACTGGGCTGTGTTTACTACTTTTTGTAGTCTTTTCCTCTCCAGGGCGCTCAAGTTGTCGAACCAAGCCACGATGCAACCAGTCAGCATGCTCTCTACTGTGCACCTGTAGGTTAGAGAGAGTCCCCCTTGACAAACCGACTCTCCGTAATTCACCTACTCTGGGCAAGAGACTCTGTGTATCTACCCAATCTATTCCTCTCATGATTTTATACATCTTTATAAGATCACCCTTCATCCTCCTGTGCTCCAAGGAATAGAGTCCTAGCCTGCTCAACCTCTCCCTACAGCTCAGACCCTCTAGTCCTGGCAACATCCTCATAAACCTTCTCTGTACCCTTTTCAGCTTGACAGCATCTTCCCTATACCATTTTATCTTACAAAAATAAGTTTTAGTTAGACTTTCGAGATACAGTACAGAAACAGGCCTGTCGGCTCACCGAGTCCAACACTATTCTAACAAGATATTTTAAAGGCAGAGCTTGATAGATTCTTCATTAGCATGAGTGTCAGGGGTTATGAGGAGAAGGCAGGAGAATGGGGTTGAGAGGGAGAGATAGATCAGCCATTATTGAATGGTAGAATGGACCTGATGGGTTGAATGACCTCAATCTGCTCCTATAACTCATGAAGTTGTTTTGTGCCCGCTGTCATTACTGATCCTAGTCAGCAGAACATTACTGTAGACACAAGGAACTGTAGATGCTGGCTAACTCAGCAGGTCAGACAGTCTGCGACCCGAAACATTAATTGGAGCTCATATTAATGATCTGGATGAGGGAATTGAAGGCAATATCTCCAAGTTTGCGGATGACACTAAGCTGGGGGGCAGTGTTAGCTGTGAGGAGGATGCTAGGAGACTGCAAGGTGACTTGGATAGGCTGGGTGAGTGGGCAAATGTTTGGCTGATGCAGTATAATGTGGATAAATGTGAGGTTATCCATTTTGGTGGCAAAAACAGGAAAGCAGACTATTATCTAAATGGTGGCCGACTAGGAAAAGGGGAGATACAACGAGACCTGGGTGTCATGGTACACCAGTCATTGAAAGTAGGCATGCAGGTGCAGCAGGCAGTGAAGAAAGCGAATGGTATGTTAGCTTTCATAGCAAAAGGATTTGAGTATAGGAGCAGGGAGGTTCTACTGCAGTTGTACAGGGTCTTGGTGAGACCACACCTGGAGTATTGCGTACAGTTTTGGTCTCCAAATCTGAGGAAGGACATTATTGCCATAGAGGGAGTGCAGAGAAGGTTCACCAGACTGATTCCTGGGATGTCATGACTGTCTTATGAAGAAAGACTGGATAGACTTGGTTTATATTCTCTAGAATTTAGGAGATTGAGAGGGGATCTTATAGAAACTTACAAAATTCTTAAGGGTTTGGACAGGCTAGATGCAGGAAGATTGCTCCCGATGTTGGGGAAGTCCAGGACAAGGGGTCACAGCTTAAGAATATGGGGGAAATCCTTTAAAACCGAGATGAGAAGAACTTTTTTCACACAGAGAGTGGTGAATCTCTGGAACTCTCTGCCACAGAGGGTAGTCGAGGCCAGTTCATTGGCTATATTTAAGAGGGAGTTAGATGTGGCCCTTGTGGCTAAGGGGATCAGAGGGTATGGAGAGAAGGCAGGTACGGGATACTGAGTTGGATGATCAGCCATGATCATATTGAATGGCGGTGCAGGCTCGAAGGGCCGAATGGCCTACTCCTGCACCTAATTTCTATGTTTCTATGTTTCTATGAAACGTCACCTATCCATGTTGTCCAGAGATGCTGCTTGACCCGCTGAGGTACTCCAGCACCTGGGTCCTTTTTTCAGGGGAACTTTGCTGACAAATTGGCTTGATCTTTTGCATGAAAGTTTCATTTATTGATTGAACGGAAACAGGCCCTTCAGCCCATCAGGTGTATGTCAATCCTTGATCACCCGTTCACACTAGTTCTATGCTATCACACGTTCTCATCCACTCCCTACACTCTGGGGGGGGGGGGGGAGTTTACAGAGGGCCTACACATTTGCACGTCTTTGTGGATGTGGGAGGAAACTGGAGCACCCGGAGGAAACACATCCAGTCACCCGTGCAAACTCCACGCAGACAGCACCCAAGGTCTGGATGGAACCCAGGTCTCTGGCACCATGATGCCCAGATCAAGGATATCTGAGGAAGGATGTGCTGGCTCTGAAGAGGGTTCAAAGGAGTTTTACTAGAATGATCCGAGGAATGAGTGGGTTAGCACTGGGTTCTGTACTCGCTGGAGTTTAGAAGGATGAGGCTTGGATAGTGTGGATGTGGAAAAGTCTAGGACTAGAGGTTATAGCCTCAGAATTAAAGGACGTTCCTTTAGGAAGATAAGGAGGAATTTCACCTGATGCTGGTGAATCTGTGTAGAGTGTAGCATGTAGAGCTTGAAATGTGGTGAATCTGTGGAATTCATTGCCACAGAAGTCTGTGGAGGCCGAGTCGGTGGATATGTTTAAGACAAAGATAGATAGATTCTTGATTAGTACGGGTGTCAGGGGTTATGGGGAGAAGGCAGGAGAATGGGGTTAGGAGGGAGAGATAGATCAGCCATGATTGAAAGGCGGAGTGGACTTGATGGGCCGAATCATGAGCTTAATTCTACTCCATCACTTTATGATGCACAAAAGGAAGTTTTGTTGAAAACATTAGCAGTGAAGATATCTGTTTCATTGTGGATACATATTGTACAGTGAAATAATTGCAACTGCTTTGTTATTTAAGTATTAATAACTTTAATAATGATTAAATTATGCATTTTCACGGGGCAATGCTTGAGGCTCCCAGCAAATTGGGTTTTGCAATTATCCGCAATATCCCTTTGATACCCAGCTGATTTCCTAAGTGATCAATTGCCTTCAGTTGTGTGTGGTTAGACTTTTATCTCACAAACCTCATTAGAAGTCTGTAACGTTCATGTAATTAACATTCTTCCACATGTCCTGCCATCCATCACAGCCGAACTGACTGTCAGATTATTCCTTGTTGGCTCCTCTCATCTTTCTGCAATAACACAGCAACAATGCACATTTCTGAACCAAACAAACCGGCACCAGGTGAAAGAACTTCAGAAATCAATAGTTAACTCATAGAGCAGCACGGTGGCGCAGCGGTAGAGTTGCTGCCTCACAGCGCCAGAGACCCGGGCTCAATCCCGACTGCCGGCGCTGTCTGTATGGAGTTTGTACGTTCTCCTTGTGACCTGCATGGGTTTTCTCCAAGATCTTTGGTTTCCTCCCACACTCCAAAGACGTGCAGGTTTGTAGATTAATTGGCTTGGTGTAAATTAAAAAAAATTGTCCCTAGTGTGTGCAGGGTAGTGGCAATATGTGGGGATCGTTGGTTGGTGTGGACACGGTGGGTCGAAGGGCCTGTTTCCATGCTGTATCTCTAAACTAAACGTAGAACAGTACGGCACCGGACAGGCCCTTCAGCCCACAAAGTCTGTGCTGAATATGATGCCACTTCCAACACTTATCTGCCTGCTTGTGATCCATATCCCTCCATTCCCAGCATGTCCATGTGCCCATCAGGAAGCCTCTTAATTGCACCTGCAATATCGTCTATAGTTCTCCGCCCCCACCCATCTGCCCCCTCCCCTCCACCCCACCCTGAAGAATGGTCCCAACCTGAAACGTCACCTATCCATTTTTCCTGAGGGACTGCCTGACCCACTTAGTTACTCCAGCATGTTGCGTCTATCTTTAGTATAAACCAGCATCTGCAGTTCCTTTTTATTACATAGAAGATTCTTCAGAACCTAAGATAGACACAAAATGTTGGAGTAACTCAGAAGGACAGACAGCATCTCTGGAGAGAAGACATGGGTGAGGTTTCGGGTCGAGACCCTTCTTCAGACTGAGAGTCAGGGGAAAGGGAAATGAGAGATATACTGTAGACGGTGATGTAGAGAGATGTATAACAAATGCATGAAAGATATGCAAAAAGTCATGATGATAAAAGAAACAGAACCTTTTGGTTCCGATCAGAAACGTCACCTATCCATGTTCTCCAGAGATGCTGCCTGACCCATAGAGTTACTCCAGCACTTTGTCTCGTGTTTTGTTAACCAGCATCAGCAGTTCCTTGTGGCCACATGGTCACTGACAATGCTGGGAATTAGAAACATAGATAATAGGTGCAGGAGTAGGCCAATCGGCCCTACGAGCCAGCACCGCCATTCAATATGATCATGGCTGATCATCCAAAATCAGTACCCCCTTCCTTCTCTTTCCCCATATCTCTTGATTCCATTAGCTCCAAGAGCTAAATCTAACTCTCTCTTGAAAACATCCAGTGTAATGGCCTCCATTGCCTTTTGTGGCAGAGAATCCACAGATTCACAACTCCCTGGATGAAAAGGTTTTTCCTCATCTCAGTCCTAAATGGCCTACCCCTTATTCTTAAACTGTGACCCCTGGTTCTGGACTCCCCCAACATTTTTTCTGCATCTAGCCTGTCCAATCCTTTAAGAATTTTATATGTTTCTATAAGATGCCCTCTCATCCTAAATTCCAGTGAATACAAGCCCAGTCGACCCATCCTTTCATCATATGTCAGTCCTGCCATCCTGGGAATTAACCTGGTGAACCTACGCTGCACTCCCTCAATAGCAATAATGTCATCCTCAAATTAGGAGACCAAACCTGTACACAATTACTCTGAAAGATGCTGGAATTGCCTCCCTATTTCTCAGCATCAACACTGATTCCACATCCGGACACAGAAACAGCTTCTTCCCACGAGGGTCGCTCTAGTGAACAGCCGCACTGCACCACTACATTCTGCTCTGTAAGTCAAACACTAATCCGTGGATATTTTTAAGGCAGAGATAGATAGATTCTTGATTAGTACAAGTGTTAGCGGTTATGGGGAGAAGACAGGAGAATGGGGTTAGGAGAGAGAGATAGATCAGCCGTGATTGAATAGAGGAGTAGACTTGATGGGCCAAATGGTCTAATTCTACTCCTATCACTTTTGACCTTATAAACTCTCCAACTGCACGTTAGAAGTCTACAGTTTAGATATCGCAAAGCTGACGCATTTTTACTCTTGCAGTTTACATTTTTAAATCATAATGTTTTTGAAAATGGTCTGCATTTACCATGTGCGAGCCAAGCACCGTCAAATTCTTTACATGTCTACATAGTTGGCCAATAAATTGATTCTGATCGGATCTGATTCCCCAGCCCAATAGGCTGCCCCTAAGGCAGACGGCTTTTCAACCTGGGTTTTCCCCACTGACATGGAAACCTTTCCAGCTCTGGAGAGGGTAAGACATTGTCCCAGCCCTGGCCTGGCAGAGGGACAAGGGCAAGTCAAAGGTTGTCCATGTGTTAGAATGAAGGTAGACACAAATAGCTGGAGTAACTCTGTGGCTCAGGCAGCATCTCTGGGGAAGAGGAATAGGTGACGTTTCCGATCAGAACCTTTCTTCATGTTTTAGAAAATCTACTTTATGGACAAACAATTGCTTCCATTTCTTGACAGACGATGACAACACAAACCAAAATATACCGTTGTAAAGTGAGCTCTTGCCCGTTCCTGCAAGTCATGTTTTGGCAAAATAACACCAGGACAAACTGCTGACCTTAGGTGCTGTCTGTGTGGAGTTTGCACATTCTCACTGTGACCATGTGGGTTTTCTCCAGGTGCCCTGGTTTTCTCCCGCATCCCACAAAGACATGCGGGTTTGTAGGCTGATTGGCCCTGTGTAAATTGTACCATGTGTGCAGGGAGTGGATGACAAAGTGGGATAATGTAGAACCAGTGTGAACAGGTGATCGCTGGTCGGCGTGGACACGTTGGGCCGAAGGGCCTGTGTCAGTGCTACATCTAAACTAAATTAAACCAAAATGACACCAAGTTGTCCAGTTACACAGCTTACCTCTGAAACTTTCTTGTTCCATTCATGGCTAGATGGAATGAAGTGTCTTTTCTTGCTGTGTGCATGGTCTACAAGTTGTCTCCCCCCCCCCCCCCCCCCCGACCCCCATGTTTATGCAGTAACTGCCCTCCCGTTGAGGGAAGGGTTTATGAGCAAGGTTGAGATTTAGGAGTAGAAGGCCGTGATGTTTGGCACCACTGGTTATTCTCATTCTCCTCTTGCCTCTGCAGATATCCAGGTAAGTCCTCGATGCTTCGTCCGGAATGCACCTCACCTGCCACAGGTGAGAATTCTCATCTGATGTCCAAGGGTCTGTGATGTCCAGCAGGTCAGTCTGAAGAAGGGTCTCAACCCGAAACGTCACCCATTCCTGTGTCTATCGTCAGAGGGGAACTCAGCTCAGGGACTTTGATCAAACTGTGCAAGGAGTTGAGAGTAAGCCGATGTTAAGATGCTGTCGGGGAGCGGGGAGGGGAGGGTGAGAGTGTGCATGGGCAGCAGCAATGGATGGACATGGAGGCAGGAAGACTGGAAGTGGCAGCACGGTCTTCAAACAGAAGAGGTCCCAGCACAGAGGTCCCAGCACAGAGGTCCCGGCACAGAGGTCCCGGCACAGAGGTCCCGGCACAGAGGTCCCGGCACAGAGGTCCCGGCACAGAGGTCCCTGCACAGAGGTCCCTGCACAGAGGTCCCAGCACAGAGGTCCCAGCACAGAGGTCCCGGCACAGAGGTCCCAGCACAGAGGTTCCAGCACAGAGGTCCCGGCACAGAGGTCCCGGCACAGAGGTCCCGGCGCAGAGGTCCCGGCGCAGAGGTCCCAACGCAGAGGTCCCAGCACAGAGGTCCCGGCGCAGAGGTCCCGGCACAGAGGTCCCGGCACAGAGGTCCCTGCACAGAGGTCCCTGCACAGAGGTCCCGGCACAGAGGTCCCTGCACAGAGGTCCCAGCACAGAGGTCCCAGCACAGAGGTCCCAGCACAGAGGTCCCAGCACAGAGGTTCCAGCACAGAGGTCCCGGCACAGAGGTCCCGGCACAGAGGTCCCTGCACAGAGGTCCTTGCACAGAGGTCCCGGCACAGAGGTCCCGGCGCAGAGGTCCCAGCGCAGAGGTCCCAACGCAGAGGTCCCAGCACAGAGGTCCCAACACAGAGGTCCCAGCACAGAGGTTCCGGTGGAACTCCAGCCAGTATCCCATGCACTTGGATAGAATGGTACAGCACAGAGAAGAAGGGTCTCTACCCGAAACATCACCCATTCCTTCTCTCCAGAGATGCTGCCTGTCCCGCTGAGTTACTCCAGCTTTTTATGTCTATCCACATCACAGGAATAGGCTCCTCGCTCCACAGCATCGATGCTGGACATGATTACACTAATCTAATAGAGTCATAGAGTGAGACGGTGTGGAAACAGGCCCTTCGGCCCAACTTGCCCACAACGGCCAACATGTCCCAGCTACACTAGTCTCACCTGCCTGCACTTGATCCATATCCCTCAAAACCTGTCCTATCCATGTACCTGTTTAACTGTGTCTTAAATATTGGGACAGTCCCAACCTCCTCTGGCAGCTTGTTCCATACACCCACCACCCTTTGTGTAAAAAAGTTACCCCTCAGATTCCTATTAAATCTTTTCCCCTTCACCTTAAACCTATGTCCTCTAGTCCTCGATTCCCTACTCTGGGCAAGAGACTCTTTGCATCTACCCAATCTATTCCTCTCATGATTTTATACACCTCTATAAGATCACCCCTCATCCTCCTGCGCACCCAGCCTACTCAACCTCTCCCTATCGCTTAAACCCGCTAGTCCTGGCAACATCCTCGTAAATCTTATCTAAACCCTTCCAAGCTTGACAATATATTTCCTATAACATGGTGCCCAGAACTGAACACAATACTCTAAATGTGGTCTCACCAACATCTTATACAACTGCAACATGACCTCCCAACAGGTTCAGGAATAGCTACTTCCCCACAGCCATCAGGCTATTAAACTCAACTCATACAAAACTCTGAACATTCATAGCCCATTATCTGTTTATTTGCACTTTATCAGTTTATTTATTCATGTGTGCATATATTTATACAATGGTATATGGACACACTGATCTGTTCTGTATTCATGTCAACTATGTTCTGTTGTGCTGAAGCAAAGCAAGTTTCATTGTCCTATCTGGGACACATGACAATAAACTCACTTGAACTTCAATACTCTAATCTAAATGATCTGATAAATCTAAATCATACTGTAATCTCAATGAACCATATCCTTCCATTCCCATCATATTCACGTGCCTATCTAAAAGCCTTTTAAACACTACTGCCCACTACCCCAGGCAGTGGGATCCAGGCACCGTGTATAAAAATTGCCCTGCATATTTTTTAAATATTTGCTGCCCTCACATTAAACCTTATACCCTCTAGTCTTTGACATCTCTACCCTAGAGATGACGACAGATGGCACAATGGGCTAAGTGTTCGGCTGGCAACCGGAAGGTAGCTGGTTCGAATCCCGCTTGGAGTGCATACTGTCGTTGTGTCCTTGGGCAAGACACTTCACCCACCTTTGCCTGTGTGTGTCCTTGGGCAAGACACTTCACCCACCTTTGCCTGTGTGTGTGGATGTAATTATGTGAAGCACTTTGGGGTCAATGCAAGTTGACTAAAAATGTGCTATATAAATAAAGAAATTTAAATTTAAATTTAGAGGAAAACGTTCTGACTGTCTACACTATCTATGCTTCCCATAATTCTATATACTTCCAGCAGGTCTCCCCTCCAGCTTGCAATGCTCCAGAGAAACGTTTATCCCAGCTCTCCTGCCCCTGTGCTGCACAATTGCATGAAATACTGGAGATTGCAGACCAATTATACGGGTACTTTACATCAGTTACACAGGATACACAAACAGCTCCAAATATGGAAGTGGACAGTGAGGAGGAACTCGGGGAAATTCCAGTCCCTGGGGCAGTGGTCCTGAGCAAACCGCTGGAGCTCTGAGTGATGTCACTCTGGACTCCAGCAAGGGGGGGGGGGGGGGGCAGGGATGTGCTGGCTTCAGTTTTCCAGCAACACAAGCACACAACTACAGGCCAGCTAAAGGTCAAAGGGGAAAGTTCAGAATTTAAGATGTCACAGCAGGGTTTGTAAAAATATCAAGGCAAACACAACATGGCTGTGGTTTCAGTCTCGTTTAGTTTAAAACACAGCTTGGAAACAGGCTCTTCAGCCCATCAAGTCTGTGCCGTCCAACCATCACCCGTACACACTCGTTCTATGTAATCCCACTTTCTCATCCACTCCCTACCACTCTAGCGGCAATTTACAGAAGTCAATAAACCTGCACGTCTTTGGGATGTGGGAGGAAACCGGAGCACACGGAGGAAACCCACGCAATCACATGGAGAACCGACAAACTCCACACAGACAGCACCCGTAGTCAGGATCGAACCTGGGTCTCTAGCGCTGGGAGGCAGTAACTCATCCCCTGCACCACCGTGCCCAGGACAATCTCCTTTTGTGTGAAGAAAATATGTTCATCAGGTTCTTAGGAACAGCTGGAAGAATGACCATAGTCCAATAGCAGAGATACAGGTCGTTCAGCCCACACTGTCCCTTCTACCCACCAAGTCCCATCCATTGGCCAGCACGTGCTCTGTACCTGCTGCAGCCTGGCCATGCAATGCTCCACTGCTTGCCTCTTCCATGTGGTGAGAGTCTCTGTGTCCACCACAGCGTTTGTCGGCACTGGACTTACATTCGCTGGAGTTTAGAAGAATGAGGGGGGACCTCATTGAAACATACCAAACAGTGAAAGGCCTGGATAGAGTGGATGTGGAGAGGATGTTGCCACTTGTGGGAGAGTCTAGGACTAAGGTTCATAGCCTCATAATTAAAGGATGTTCCTTTAGGAAAGAGATGAGGAATTTCTTTAGTCAGAGGGTGGTGAATCTGTGGAATTCTTTGTCACAGAAGACTGTGGAGGCCACGTCAGTGGATATATTTAAAGCGGAGATAGATTCTTGATTAGTACGGGTGTCAGGGGTTATGGAGAGAAGGCAGGAGAAAGGGGTTTAGAGGGATAGATCAGCCATGATTGAATGGTGTATACTTGATGGGCCGAATGGCCTAATTCCGTTCCTATCACTTATGACCTTATGACAACCCTCTCCGCAGTGTGTTCCAGACTTTAACTGCCCACTGGTGGGGAAAAATATTCTTCCTGGTCTCTCCAAACCTCTTACTCCTTACCTTAACCCATAGATAGCTCTCTATGCCCTTGATAGTTTTATATACGTGATCAGGTTCCCCCTCCACCTTCCCCGCTCCAGGGAAAACAAGCCCAGTCTCTCCTCGCTACAGAAGCACTCCATTCCAGGCTGTGTTCCAGTGGACCTCCTCTGCACCCTCTCCAGAGCCATCCCATTCCTTCTATACCACAGACCACCATTCAACATTCCAGAGATACACACAAAAAGCTGGAGTAACTCAACGGGACAGGCAGCATCTCTGGAGAGAAGGAATAGGTGACGTTTCGGGTCGAGACCCTTCTTCAGACGGAGAGTCAGGGGAGAGGGAACTGAAAAGCTACATAGAACAAATGAATGAAAGATAAGCAAAAAAGTCAGATCACAGCCAGCAAAGAGGATCCAGGAAAGGCAGAGCTCACAATGGTTCATTGTTGGCTGTGGGGTAGGTGATAATGAGTAATACAAACTGAAACTTAGCAGGACAATAGTGAAACTGGTACAACAACTTCAGTGGGGGAGGGATGGAGAGAGAGGGAATGCAAGGGTTACTTGAAGTTAGAGAGATCAATGTTCATACCGCTGGGGTGTAAGCTGCCCAAGCAAATTGTGAGGTGCTGTTACTCCAATTTGCATGTGGCCTCACTCTGACAATGGAGGAGGCCCAGGACGGAAAGCTCAGTGTGGGAATGGGAATGGGAGTTCCAATCCATCAATGTTTTATAAATCTGCACCACAACCTCCCTGCCCTGATGTTCTGTGCCCCAGCTAACAGACTAGCACCCGCCTTGCCCACTTTGCCACCCTGACCACCTGTGCTGCCAGCCTTAGGGACCTGTAGACGTACAACAGTCCCTCTGTTCCTCTCTAATACTCCCTGAGACTCAATCTATGCGTGTCTTGACATTTGACCTTTCAACATGCATCACTTTGCACTGATCGGAATTAAATTCCATCTGCCATTGCTCTGCCCAACTTGCCAACTGACCAATGTGTACACTGAGACTAGCCCCTCACTCTCCACAACAGCAGGTCATTATTGTGTCACCTGAAAAACATACCCAACGTGTCTAGGGAGGACCTGCAAGTGCTGGTTTATACCGCAGATAGACACAAAGTGCTGTAGTAACTCTGCGGGTCAGGCAGCATCTCTGGGAGAAAGGAATGGTGACGTTTTGGGTTGGAACCCTTCTTCAGACTGGAAGTAGAGGTGGGGAGAGGGGGGTCGGGGAGTAGACTGGAGGTGAACTTCTTCAAAGTAGGCTTTGCCGTGGAGCAGAGAAAATGTGTAGGAAGGAACGGCAGATGCTGCTTTGTTCCTTAGATAGACACAAAATGCCGGAGTAACTCATGCTGCCTGACTCGCTGAGTTCCTCGAGCACTTTGTTTCCCTGCTGCAGATGCCAGACCTGCAGTCTGATGTGTCTCCACTAAGACCAGAGGGTTAAACATAGAAAATAGGTGCAGGAGTAGGCCATTCGGCCCTTCGATATGATCATGGCTGATCATCCAACTCAGTATCCCATCCCTGCCTTCTCTTCATACCCCCTGATCCCTTTAACCACAAGGGCCACATCTAACTCCCTCTTAAATATAGCCAATGAACTGGCCTCAACTACCTTCTGTGGCAGAGAATTCCACAGATTCACCACTCGCTGTGTAAAAAATGATTTTCTCATCTCGGTCCTAAAAGACTTCCCTCTTATCCTTAAACTGTGACACCTAGTTCTGGACCATCTAGCCTGTCCAACCCCTTAAGAATGTTGTAAGTTTCTATAAGATCCCCCCTCAATCTTCTGAATTCCAGCGTGTACAAGCCGAGTCTCTCCAGTCTTTCTTCATATGAAAGTCCTGCCATCCCAGGAATCAGTCTGGTGAACCTTCTCTGTACTCCCTCTATGGCAAGAATGTCTTTCCTCAGATTAGGAGACCAAAACTGTACGCAATACTCCAGGTGTGGTCTCACCAAGACCCTGTACAACTGCAGTAGAACCTCCCTGCTCCTATACTCAAATCCTTGTTCTTATGATTAGATTCGGGCGACTAGTGCCTCTCAGGGATAAGTGCTGCCACTCTTGTTGTGTAGGAAGGAACTGCACATGCTGCTTTACACCCAAAAAAGACACAAAGTGCTGGAGTAACTCAGCAGGACAGGCAGCATCTCTGGAGAGAAGGGATGGGTGATGTTTCGGACCGAGACCCTTCTTCAGAGAGTCGGGGGAGGGGGAGACACTGAGATAAGGAAGTGTAACGTGTGAGACAAGACATCAAAAGGGGGTGGGGATTAAGGAATATGTAGAACAGATGAAGAGAAGGTAACAACAAAGCAAAGAAAGATAAAATGTAATCGGGGACAGTCAGACTGGTGGGAGAACTGGGAGAGGGGAGGGATGGAGAGAGAGGGAAAGCAAGGGGGACTTGCTTTGACTATCTGGCACTGTCTTACTATCCCTGGCACAGTTGTTTGTATTGCACGTGAGTGACGATATATGGGGCACCATCAGCACGTTTGTAGATGGTCCAAACGTTGGTGGAGTTGTTGACAATGGCGAGAGTGGTCTTCAGCCACGGGGTCGTACCAATGTGTTGGTGAAATGGGCTGAGAAGAGGCATCCCGATTAGT
Source organism: Amblyraja radiata (assembly GCF_010909765.2). Classification (NCBI taxonomy): domain Eukaryota; kingdom Metazoa; phylum Chordata; class Chondrichthyes; order Rajiformes; family Rajidae; genus Amblyraja; species Amblyraja radiata. The sequence goes on along the minus strand of NW_022630700.1, from coordinate 26,607 downwards.
GGCTTCACTTTAGGATCACTAAATGGTCTAGATCAGTGGTTCCCAACCTTTTTTTGGCCATGCCCCACCTAATCACCTCTAAAATCCTGATGCCCCCCCCCATGTGGTGATATATAATTCTTATCATTTAAAAAGTGAACTCCGTTTCAGCTGAAGAAGCTTAAAACGCCAATACCTTGGTTTAAACAAGCTTCAAAAGAACATGGCATCCATGAAAAAGAAAAATGAAATAAACAAAAAACAGTTAAAGTTCTGAGCAAGAAATTACTAAAAAATTGTAAAAAAAGAAAAAAACATTAAGTGGTATTAAAATAATAATAATGATAAATATGATAATAAAAGAGTATTCACAGGTAATAAAGAGAGAGAAAATTTCTATATTAGAAATTTCGTGCGACGTGCATGAAGAGCGATGGCGCGGTGATTATGTAATAACTACACAATAAAGCCTTTTTTTACCCCAAAAAAATTATTAACCCAAAATAACATCTGAAACATAAACTACATATGTTTACCTGATGGAAAATCCAAAAAAATAAAAATCGAAAATTTGGACCCAGACCTCCTCAGTCGCGCTCAATTGCCCCCCTTAAAAATCAAATTGCCCCCCTGTGGGGCGTACGCCCCACTTTGGGAACCACTGGTCTAGATGATACACCATGAATGGGAGAATGCTGGGGAGCATTGGCAAACAGAGGGACCCTGGTGGGCAGGTCTGTAAACCTTTGAAGGTGGCAGCAACAGGCAGATAATGGGGTGAAGAGGGAATCTTCATTGGTTGACTAAGTGTGCAGATGACACCAGACTGGGCGGCGTGGTTGATGGTTTAGGTAGTTTGACTAAATAATACAATTGTAAATTGCCTTCAGGAATCTTTGCCCTCGTACACCCCGGTACGCCAAGGCCTACTGCATTTCCCGTTTACTAACCACATTAACTCCCCTTCCCATTCCCACGCTGACCTTTCAGTCCTGGGTCTCCTCCATTGCCAGAGTGAGGCCATGTACAAACTGGAGGAACAGCAGCTCATATTCTGCTTGGAGCGAACAGCCCAAGATGCCAGGAGTGAGCAGGTTAACCTATGATGAATGTTTGTCGGCACTGGGCCTGTACTCGCTGGAGTTTAGAAGAATGAGGAAGGACCTCATGGAAACGTACAGAAGAGTGAAAGGCTTAGATAGAGTGGATGTGGAGAGGATGTTTCCACTAGTGGGAGAGTCTAGGACTAGAGATCATAACCTCAGAATTAAAGGACGTTCTTTTAGGAAGCAGTTGAGGAGAAATGTCTTTAGTCAGAGGGTGGTGAATCTGTGGAATTCATTGCCAGAGAGGGCTGTGGAGGCCAAGTCAGTGGATATATTTAAGGCAGCTATAGATAGATTCTTCATTAGTACGGGCATCAGGGTCCTTGATTCTTGGTTTCTTGGTCTTCCAAAATATTCCAAATGGAATTTAAACTGGAGGTTTATGGGGTGAAGACAGGAAAATGGGGTTACGAGGGAGAGATAGATCAGCCATGATCGAATGGCGAAGTAGACTTGATGGGCCGAATGGCCTAATTCTATTCTTATCACATATGACCTTATGAACCCAGCGGTATGAATATTGAATTCTCTAATTGTAAGTGTCACCCTAGACTATTCCCTCTTTCCTGTGCACCTGCACCCGTGTGTTTTTCACCCACTATCCCGTCCCTCTCTTTAGTCAGAGGGTGGTGAATCTCTGCTCACAGACAATGGAGGCAAGCATTCAGATGGAAGATTCCGTCTGAAGAGGGGTCTCGACCAGAAACGTCACCCATTCCTTCTCTCCAGAGATGCTGCCTGTCCCGCTGAGTTACTCCAGCATTTTGTGTCTATTCACATGGTCCAGGCAGGTTCGCCCACTACCGGATCCATGCTGACCATCCCGGCTTCCTGACTCCACATTGGTCGTGTCCCTCAGCAGTTTTCCCCAATAACCTCACTCCCACTGGCCTGGGATCGACCTCTTCCCACCTCCCCTTCACCAAACTCCACCCGTCCTCCTGTCCTCCCCACCCTCCCTGGCCCAGCCTCGATCTCAATGTCTCCATCAGCCCCAACAATCTCCTCCATCTCCTCAGCCCCTGGCCACTATCCAACATCATACATACATCAGTGAGATCAAACGTAGACTGGGCCATCGTTTTGATGAACACCTTCGCCCAGTTTACCTGGACCTACCTGATCTCCGAGTTGCTGGACACTTTAATTCCCCTTCCCATTCCCACACTGACCTTTCCGTCCTAGGTCTCCTCCATTGTCAGTGAGGCTAAACGCAGATTGGAGGAACAGCATCTCATATTTTGCTTGGGCAGCTTACAGCCCAGTGGTATGAATAACCCCGGCATTCCCTCTCTCTCCATCCCTCCCCCACCCGTCGCACCAGCTTTTCTTTCTCACCCAACACATAACTAACAATGGCCTGTTTCCTTTATCTTTGTGGGGTTTTTGCAATTCGTTCATTCATTTGTTCTATATCGCTCGACATCATTGTCTATATCTCTCGTTTCCCCATTTCCTGTGACTTTCAGTCTGAAGAAGGGTCTCAACCCGAAACGTCACCCATTCTTTCTCTCCAGAGATGCTGCCTGTCCCGCTGAGTTACTCCAGCATTTTGTGTCAACCATCTTCATGCCGGATACAACATCTAATATCTCCTTCTCAATCTTAACGTGCTCCAGAAGTTCACCCTGCTGACTGAGATCACCACCTACATTTGCATTCTCCATGGTGAATACAGAGGAGATGTCTTCCTTGAAGACCATGGCCTGCCTTCAGCACTTTGCCCCTTTGGTCTCTCATGGCCCCCACCCTTTCCCTGGTTACCCCCTGACTTTGACAGCAACTGCCCTGCACCGTGGGGTCACCCAGCCTCTCTTTTGTCGGCTCTGGGAAGGTGTGAAGTTAATTCAGGGTAGGTGGCATTAACGGCCCATTTATAAATGCCCCAGAGAAGGGGTTGGTGATGGAACTTGAAGGCCGCCATTTGACACACCTTCCATGGGCTGCTGCCATTCAGAGAGAACACAATGAGGTACGGGATAGATATTAGAATAGGTTAGGTCATCAGGCATAAGTTTAAAATTAGGCCATTCGGCCCATCAAGTCTACTCATTCAATTCAAAGTCTACTCATTCTACCCTCCTAACCCCATTCTCCGGCCTTCTCCCCATAATCTCTGACACCCGTACTGATCAAAAATCTATCTATCTCTCCCTTAAAAATATCCCATGACTTGGCCTCCACAGTCTTCTGTGGCAAAGAGTTCCACAGATTCACCACCCTCTGATTAAATACATTTCTCCTCATCTCCTTCGTAAAAGAACGTCCTTTAATTCTGTGGCTGTGACCTCTAGTCCTAGACTCTCCCACTAGTGGAAACATCCTCTCCACATCCACTCTATCCAGGCCTTTCACTATTCTGTATGTTTCATTGAGGTCCCCCCTCATTCTTCTAAACTGCTGCGAGTACAGGCCCAGTGCCGACAAACACTCATCATATGTTGACCCACTCATTCCTGGGATCATTCTTGTAAACTGATTCTCTGTTGTATGCTCCCCCACTATGTTGGCGGGATGATAGTTAGAATCATATAGTACAACAACAGGCCCTTCAGCCCACTCTTTTCATGCTGACCCACAAGCCTCATCTCCACTAGTCGCATTCTCTCACATTTAGCCCATATCCACAATAGTGTAATTTAAGAGACTTGTGGATAGGCACATGGACACGCAGGGAATGGAGGGAGATGGATAAGAGTTGGCTTAACATCACTTTTGTCCCAGGTATTGTGGGTCGAAGGGCCTGTTCCTGTGCTGTATTGTTCGATGTTCAAAATGTTGTTATTGTACTTGTTTCACCTAGTGTCTCGGCAGCTCATCCATGCCTCTGTGTGGAAATATTGCCCCGCAAGTCCCTTTTCAACATTGTTTCCTCTCAATTTAAGCATAAACCTCATCTTTGATTCCCCTTATCCTGGGAAAAGGTCTTCATAAATTCATCCTATCTGTTCCCCAGGTGATTTTATACATCCCGATAAGGTCACCCCTCGTCCTCCTGCCCTCCAAGGAATACAGTCCTTGCCTGCTCAACCTTTCCCTGTAGCTCAGGCCCTCAAGTCCTGGCAGCTGAAGTGTGATGCCACTTTCAGGGGACAGCAGGCAGTGAAGAAAGCTAATGGAATGTTGGCCTTCATAACAAGAGGATTTCAGTATAGGAGTAAAGAGGTTCTTCTGCAGTTGTATGGAGCTCTGGTGAGACCACATCTGGAGTATTGTGGACAGTTTTGGTCTCCTAATTTGAGGAAGGACATCCTTGTGATTGAGGCAGTGCAGCGTAGGTTCACGAGATTGATCCCTGGGATGGCGGGACTGTCATTTGAGGAAAGATTGAAAAGACTAGGCTTGTATTCACTGGAGTTTAGAAGGATGAGGGGGAATCTTATAGAAACATATAAAATTATAAAAGGACTGGACAAGCTAGATACAGGAAAAATGTTCCCAATGTTGGGCAAGTCCAGAACCAGAGGCCACAGTCTTAGAATAAAGGGGAGGCCATTTAAGACTGAGGTGAGAAAAAACTTTTTCACCCAGAGAGTTGTGAATTTATGGAATTCCCTGCCACAGAGGGCAGAGGAGGCCAAATCACTGGATGGATTTAAGAGAGAGTTAGATAGAGCTGTAGGGGCTAGTGAAATCAAGGGATATGGGGAGAAGGCAGGCACGGGTTATTGATTGGGGACGATCAGCCATGATCACAATGATTGGCGGTGTTGGCTCGAATGGCCGAATGGCCTCCTCCTGCACATATTTTCTATGTTTCTATGTTACTCCCTATCTACCTGTGACACCACATTCAGTGTACCTGTGTACCTGTGTACCTGTGTACCTGTGCACCTGGATCCCCTGCTCTACAACCCGCCCCAGAGTGCTGCCATTCACGGTGAAGGTCCTGCCTGGTCCTGCACTGCATGTCGTTTGCACTGCCTGCCTGCCTGCCTGCCTGCCTTGCTAGCTGTCTCCAGCACGGTGCATGTTTACAGCTGGGTCCCGGGACGTTGGCAAGTTCAGATGCTGAGCCCAGGGTGTGGATTTGTTGCCTATAATTCTGTCTTTGCAGAACGAGGACAGTGCGACGGGGAGGATGGACCGAGGAACCTCCTTGCCCACCATGCTGGAGCTGAAGGTCAGGATGGGGGCCGCACACACTCAAACAGGCCCTTTGGCCCACACACTCCGTGCTGCCCCTTTTCCCCATCTGCACCAATCCTACTTGCCCACATTGGGACTGCATCCATCCGCCTGTGCCCCTCTGCCTGTCCCAGTGACTGTCTAAATACATGGTGAACATGGCGATTGTGTCTGCGACCACCACCTCCCCTGCCACTGACTTCCAGATAACACACCCTCTTGGTATAAAATACTCACCCCTCTGAACTCCTTCAAACCCCTTCCCTTACCTTAAACATATGCTTTGTTTTTGATCCCCCTACCCTGGGATCAGAAGGTTCTGAGAAATAGTAACATTCGGCCCATCAAGTCTACTCTGCCATTCAATTATGGCTGTTCTATCTCTCCCTACTAACCCCATTCTCCTGCCTTCTCCCCATAAACTCTGACACCTGGACTAATCAAGAAAGTAATCAAGGATATAGAATCTGACTACTTCTCATAATATTGTTACTTGATTGAAAAATACAGATATAGAAACAGGCCCTTCGGCCCACCGAGTCCTTGCCAACTATCGATCACTGATTCACACTAGTTCCATGTAATGCCACCTTCTCATCCACTCCCTACACACTAGGGGGCAATAAACCTACACACCCGCACGTCTTTGGGATGTGGGAGGAAACCGGAGCACCTGGAGGGAACCCAGGCGGTCACAGGGAGAACATGCAAACTCCGCATAGACAGCACCCAAGATCAGGATCGAACCCGGGTCTCTGGCGCTGTGCCAGCAGCTCTACCAGTTGTACCGTTATACCCCACTTCTGTCAGCTCACCCCTCTGCTTCCTTTACTGCAGGGAAACCAAGCCCAGCCTGTCCTAGCTCTCCCATCCAGGCAACTCCCTGGTGAATCTCCTCGCTAATCTCCCCAATGCTAGCTCACCCTAGTGACCAGAACTGCCCACAGTTGCGCGGGTGCAGTCAGGCCCGTGTGTTGGACAGTCCCAGACTCATGCATTTCCTGCCTTGTCCCGACCTGAAACGTCATCTGTCCATTCCCACCCCAGATGCTGCCAGACTTGCTGAGTTCCTCCAGCACTTTGTTCAATGCCAAATGCCCCTTCCCCACAAGGTGCCCGCAGATTTGGGGGGCGATTTATTAAATGCCAATGATGGTCCCGGAGGTCAGGCCGGGGTGGTACAGGGGCCCCGGGGGTACAGAGGGTATAGAGGCCTGTGCGTACAGTGGGTACAGAAGCTGGGTGGGTGCAGAGGCCAAAGGGGTTACAGGGGCCCCGGGGGTACAGAGGCCCCAGAGGGTTGAGTACGCAATGTACTGGTGGTGGCCGAACACCTGGCAGACCCCTGGGGCAGGAATGTGAATCGCAGAGGTCCTGATGAGGTGAAGATTGGTCCCCATCACCGCCACATCCACCTGTGTTACTGCTTTTGATGGACTGAGATCAACAGTTCTGTGCGTGCCCCACCATTTTCTGTAAACCACCTACCTTTCTGACTTTCCAGAATGCTTTCCCTTGCACTGGTTGGGATTAAATTCAATCTGCCAGATGCACCACCCAACTTCCCAACTCACACGTCCTCTATAACCTGAGACATTCTTCCTCACCATCCATAACGTTCCTGTTACCTGCAAACGTACTGATCATAACTCGGACATTCACATCCAAGTTCTTGATTTCTAGTTTATATCATCAATAACAAGGGTCCCTGCACCAATCTCTACTACACACCACTCAACTTCCAATCCCAACAACACCCCTCCACCATCACCCTCTTGTCCCCCATCATCCAAATCAATATGGATCCATAGAAACATAGAAACATAGAAATTAGGTGCAGGAGTAGGCCATTCAGCCCTTCGAGCCTGCACCGCCATTCAATATGATCATGGCTGATCATCCAACTCAGTATCCTGTACCTGCCTTCTCTCCATATCCTCTGATCCCTTTAGCCACAATGGCCACATCTAACTCCCTCTTAAATATAGCCAATGAACTGGCCTCAACTACCTACTGTGGCAGAGAATTCCAGAGATTCACCACTCTCTGTGTGAAAAATGTTTTCCTCATCTCGGTCCTAAAAGATTTACCCCTTATCCTTAAACTGTGACCCCTTGTTCTGGATTCCCCAACATCGGGAACAATCTTCCTGCATCTAGCCTGTCCAACCCCTTAAGAATTTTGTAAGTTTCTATAAGATCCCCCCTCAATCTTCTAAATTCTAGCGAGTACAAGCCGAGTCTATCCAGTCTTTCTTCAATTAGCCAGCTCCCCTTGGATTCCATGTGCTTCAACGTTCTAACCAGCCGACCATGTTGGGCCGTGTAACATCCACGTAGACAATGTCTATGGCTCTGCCACCATCAATCTCTCAGTCACCTCACAAAATCGCAATCTAAATATTGAGATGGGAATCCTTGTACAGAAAGCCACACTGGAGTCTGAAGAAGGGTCCTGATCCAAATGATCACCTATCCATGTTATAGTGACAGTTTTGACAATGTCTCAGGGGTATAGCCGTCAATAGTCACTATGGATGAGTGTGGATCAGAAGGTCATCTATACGCACCCACGAGCCCTCCACAAGACATTCACTGCCGTCGAAAGATGAATCTTCCAGAAACAGTCTCTTGATTAATAGTTTCTTTATTGAAGTACAAAGCAGTAAGATCATTCATCAAAGCTTCTTCTTCTATAAGTACGTTTCAATCATACTCGTGGTCAAGCTCATGCATGGTCGAGAACTATATCTCTCCCACGATCTTCATCAAACTAAACTCAACTCCTTGGGCATCTGCGCCAGAATCCCAGCCTCAAACCACGCCCCAGACTACGTATAAATCCCACCCACATAATTATAGGCAGATAAAATTAAAGGGACTTCAGATGCTGGTTTATGTTAAAGGTAGACACAAAATGCTGGAGTAACTCAGCGGGACAAGCAGCATCTCTGGATAGTGGGAATGGGTGACGTTTCGGGTCGAGACCCTTCTTCAGACTGAGCGTCAGTGGAGAGGGAGACTCAGAGATAAGGAAGTGTGAGAGATCAAGGAACATGTAGAATAAACCATTGTTAGCTATGAGAAGGTGACAACAAAACCAACAGAGATAAAATGTAACCAGGGGGACAGTCGGACTGGTCAGAGAACTGGGAAGGGGGAGGGATGGAGAGAGAGAGAAAGTAAGGGTTACTTGAAGTTAGAGAAATCAATAGACAATAGGTGCAGGAGTAGGCCATTCGGCCCTTCAAGCCATTCAATGTGATCACGGCTGATCATCCCCAATCAGTACCCCGTTCCTGCCTTCTCCCCATATCCCTTGACTCCGCTATCTTTATACCGCTGTTCGTACCGCTGGGGTGTAAGCTACCCAAGCGAAATATGAGGTGCTGTTCCTCCCAATTTACGCTGGGCCTCACTCAGACAAAGGAGGAGGCCCAGGACAGAATGGTCAGTGTGAGAATGGGAGTGGGAGTTACAACATTTCCGTGCTGTAATTGTTATATGGTTATATTGTTATAAAAGGGTCAACCTATCGATGTTCTCCAGAGATGCTGCTGGACCTGTTGAATTACTCCAGCACTTTGTGTGTCTCTTTGTAAACCAGTATCCACAGTTCCTTGTAGCCACTGATACCCCATGTCTAACAAAAAGTACTTCAATCCCTGCTCTCTGGACTTTCTAAAATAATTTCCCGACCACTGCCATTTTGGTTGCATCAATATATCTGACCTGACAGTCCTTGCTGAGGTCCCTGCTCATTGCTGCCCACGTTTAGGATGCTATTGTAACACCTCCTCCCAGTGGATAAGGCAGTGAGCAAGTGGTCGGAGTGCCTCCTGTTCCCCCCACACTCAAGTTCAAGTTCAAGTGAATTTATTGTCATGTGTCCCTGTATATAATTAATAATAATCAGAGTTTTGTCCGAGCCAGGTTTAATAACCTGATGGCTGTGGGGAAGTAACTATTCCTGAACCTGGTTGATTGCAGTCTTCAGGCTCCTGTACCTTCTACCTGAAGGTAGCAGGGAGATGAGTGTGTGGCCAGGATGGTGTGGGTCTTTGATGATACTGCCAGCCTTTTTGAGGCAGCGACTGCGATAAATCCCCTCGATGGAAGGAAGGTCAGAGCCAATGATGGACTGGGCAGTGTTTACTACTTTTTGTAGTCTTTTCCTCTCCAGGGCGCTCAAATTGCCAAACCAAGCCATGATGCAACCGGTCAGTATGCTCTCTACTGTGCACCTGTAGAAGTTTGAGAGAGTCTTCCTTGACAAACCGACTCTCCGTAATCTTCTCAGGAAGTAGAGGCGCTGATGAGCTTTCTTGATATTTGCATTAGTGTTCTCGGACCAGGAAAGATCTTCAGAGATGTGCACGCCCAGGAATTTGAAGCTCTTGACCCTTTCAACCATTGACCCGTTGATATAAATGGGGCTGTGGGTCCCCATCCTACTCCTTCCAAAGTCCACAATCAGTTCCTTGGTTTTGCTGGTGTTGAGGGCCAGGTTATTGCGCTGGCACCATATGGGCAGTTGCTCGATCTCTCTTCTATACTCTGACTCATCTCCATCAGTGATACGTCCTACAACAGTGGTGTCGTCAGCGAACTTGATGATGGAGTTCGCACTGTGAGTGGCTACGCAGTCATGAGTATAGAGTGAGTACAGCAGGGGGCTGAGCACGCAGCCCACACTGTCCCATCAGCGGGCAGTACCCGGGGTTCGGTGGTGGGGCAGGGAGGGTGAAGACAGACAGATTGTTGTTGGGGTTTGGGGGAGTGGGTGGGCACGGCACCTTCACCTGCTGGAGGAACTATCTATCAAGGCCATGGTGCCAGAGGATGTCCACCTCACCCCATCTATGGAACATAGAACAGTACAGCACAGGAACTGGCCCTTCGGCCCACAATGTCTGTGCCCAACATGATGCCAAGACCAACTCTCATCAGCCTGCACGCGATCCAGATCTCTCCAATCACTGCATATCCATGTGCCTATCCAAAAGTTTCTTATACGCCTCCACATCTGCTTCCAACACCACCGGGTAATCGATGGTCAGCGTGGACTCGGTGGTCGATGTATCCGTTTCAATGATACGTCTCTAAACTAAACTAAACTAAACTAAACTAAACTAAAGATAGACGCAAAATGCTGAAGTAACTCAGTGGGACAGGCAGTATCTCCAGAGAGAAGGAAGGTTGAGAACCTTCTAAACTAAACTGAACTGAGCTAAACTCAACTAAAATGAACTAAACTAAACTAACAAACCACTCGCCACCTTCAGTGTAAACATGTGGCGTGGCGTGGTGAGGTGAAACGAGTTGGGTTGTACGGGTGAGATGTACCTAATGCTGCTGCCCCTCTGTCGGTAGATCTACCCGTACGAGCTGCTGAAGGGGAGCAGCATGAGGAGCATCAACCTGCCGCATGGAGTGGACCGGCCCCGACTGGAGGTAATGACCCCCCGACCCCCGGTAACACTGGCCCAGGGCACTGGCATGCCCCCCCTGGCAACACTGGCCCAGGGCACTGGCATGCCCCCCCTGGCAACACTGGCCCAGGGCACTGGCATGCCCCCCCCCCCCCCCCCGGTAACACTGGCCCAGGGCCTGGCATGCCCCCCCTGGCAACACTGGCCCAGGGCACTGGCATGCCCCCCCCCCCCCCCCCCCCTGGCAACACTGGCCCAGGGCACTGGCATGGGGGATCAGGGCTTCAAGGACAGGGTGCCTGGATGTTGCCAGAACTAGAGGGTCTGTTCTATGGGCAGAGGTTGAGTTGGCTGGGTCTCTGTTCCTTGGAGCGCAGGAGGATGAGGGGTGATCTTACAGAGGTTTATAAAATCATGAGAGGAATAGATTGGGTAGATGCACAGAGTCTCTTGCCCAGAGTAGGTGAATCGAGGACCAAAGGACCAAAGGACATAGGTTTAAGGTGAAGGGGAAAAGATTTAATAGGAATCTGAGGGGTAACTTTCCAAACACAAAGCGTGGTGGGTGTATGGAACAAGCTGCCAGAGGAGGTAGTTGAGGCGGGGACTATCCCTACATTTAAGAAGCAGTTAGACAGGTACATGGATAGGACAGGTTTGGAGGGATAGGGACCAAACGCAGGCAGGTGGGACTAGTGTAGATGGGACATGTTGGCCGGTGTGGGCAAGTTGGGCTGACGGGCCTGTTTCCACACTGTGTCACTCTGTGACTCTGTGACAGGACCGTGTGGGGCACAATGAAGTCAGGAATATTTTCTGATATTTTGTGGGGAGTGTGGGACAGGGGGAGTGTGGGGCAGGGGGAGTGTGGTTGGGGAAGTGGAGTGAGGGGCAGGAGGGGGAATGGGGCGGGGAGGGGGAGTGGGAGGAGCAGGGGGAGTGTGAACACTATGCTTGCTACTGCCGGGGTATTAGTGGTGTCTGTTTCCCTGTCTTTATTACTAGTAGGCTAGATTATTGTAACGGTCTCCTTGCATGTCTTCCGAAAAAAACTGTCAAGCAGCTACAGCTTGTTCCGAACGCTGTTGCTAGAGTTCTAACAAAGACCAAAAAATTTGAACACATTACACCAATTCTTAAATCCTTACATTGGCTCCCTGTATGTCAGAGAATTGATTTCAAAATCCTGCTGCTCACCTATAAATCACTACATGGTTTAGGGCCAAAGTATATCACTGACATGCTTCCACTATATAAGCCTTCTAGACCGCTAAGATCTTCTGAAACCAATCTGTTAGTGATTCCCAGAGTAAATACAAAACATGGGAAAGCAGGATTTAGTTACTATGCAACAAATAGCTGGAATAAACTCCCTGAAGATTTAAGACTTGCCTCAACTTTGACCACTTTTAAAACAAGACTGAAAACTTTTATGTTTACTTTAGCTTTCAGCTAAATCTTAACTACATTGCACTTTTAACTTTTGCACTTTTTATAATGCATTTTTTATTTTGCTTTTCTTTTCTTTTAATTCTTCTATTTTATTTCATTTTATTATTTCATTTTATTGTATGACATGTTTTTGTGTGAAGCACTTTGAGTCTGCCTCGTGTATGAAATGTGCTATATAAATAAAGTTGCCTTGCCTTGTCTCCCACAGCGGCACCTGAGCGTGCAGGAGTTCCAGCAGGTGTTCGGGATGGGCATCCAGGAGTTTGACAGCTTGCCCCAGTGGAGACGGACTGAGCTGAAGAAGAGAGCCTGCCTCTTCTGACCCACCAGGCTGCCCCCCGTACACTGTGTGTGTGTGTGTGTGTGGGTGTGGGTGTGGGTGTGGGTGTGTGTGTGTGTGTCTGGCAGGCTGACCCTTGCTTACAGTCACACCCCCCTCCCGCTGGTGGTGACCCCCCCTCTTGCCCCCCCCTCGCTGGCAGTGACCCCGCTGATGATGCCCCCCCCCCCCCCCCGTATCGTGCACAAGTCCCAGTCAATACCTGACTGATTTATTTGCCCCTCTCCGCGGGGGTGGAGTTGACGTGAGGGTGTTTGTGATTTGAATGGGGTGTGCTGCCTGCCCTCACGGACCACCACACCTACACTCACACCCACTGGCCCACACCGCACTACCCACACTGGGTGATTCACCAACAGCTCCCTGTGCCCAGTGCAGCTGCCACAGTAACTGTCCCCCTGAATCTGCCCGATCCTCTCCATGTCCATGCCCTGCCCCTCCCAAACACCCTGCGCCCGTCCCCCATCTACACTGTACCCGCCCCCCTCTCCTATCCCTACACCTTCGCCCTGTCTCCATGCACCCCTCAGTTGCTCTGTGCCCATGGCTTGTGCCCCAGGCGTTTGGTGTCACCCTTCTCCACCCCCCCATGCCCCCATCCCCTCTATACCCATGCTCTCCCTCCCACCCAGACGCTCTTTGCCCTTCCCCTCCGCCAGCCAATCTCTGCCCATGCCACCTCCCCATCCACTCTGTACTCCCAGTCACTCTGTACTCCCATCCACACTGTAACCCCATCCACACTGTACCCCCATCCACCCTGTACCCCCATCCACACTGTACCCCCATCCACCCTGTACCCCCATCCACACTGTACCCCCATCCCCACTGTACCTCTATCCACCCTGTACCCCCATCCCCACTGTACCCCTATCCACACTGTACCCCCATCCACACTGTACCCCCATCCACACTGTACCCCCATCCCCACTGTACCCCCATCCACACTGTACCCCCATCCCCACTGTACCCCCATCCCCACTGTACCCCTATCCACACTGTACCCCCATCCCCACTGTACCCCCATCCCCACTGTACCCCCATCCACACTGTACCCCCATCCACCCTGTACCCCCATCCCCACTGTACCCCCATCCACCCTGTACCCCCATCCACCCTGTACCCCCATCCCCACTGTACCCCCATCCACCCTGTACCCCCATCCACCCTGTACTCCCATCCCCACTGTACCCCCATCCACCCTGTACCCCCATCCACCCTGTACCCCCATCCCCACTGTACCCCCATCCCCACTGTACCCCCATCCCCACTGTACCCCCATCCACCCTGTACCCCCATCCACCCTGTACCCCCATCCACCCTGTACCCCCATCCACCCTGTACCCCCATCCACCCTGTACCCCCATCCCCACTGTACCCCCATCCACCCTGTACCCCTATCCCCACTGTACCCCTATCCCCACTGTACCCCCAGTCACTGTGCCCCCATGCCCTCCAGTCTCCGCTCCCTACACCAGGGCACCAGACCACACACATTCCCTCAGCTTGTTATCCATCACTCACCCACTGATCCAGAATAAATCTCTTTCTTCTTCCAAACGCTGTGTGTGAATATTTACTCGGGTTGGGTGCGTGGGTGGAGCAGCAGCGGACACATGCTACAGCAAGAGGGTGGTGTGTGGTGCAGCATTGAGCAGGCGGGTTCGATCCTCACCACGATGCTGTCTGTACGGAGTTTGCATGTTCTCCCTGTGACTGCGTGGGTTTACTCTGGGATTTTCCGTTTCTTCCCAAAGACACACAGGTTTGTAGGTTAATTGGCTGGATATAAATGTAAAAATTGTCCCCATGTGTGTAGTATAGTGTTAGTGTGCGGGGATCACTGGTCGGTGCGGACTCGGTGGGCCAAAGGGCCTGTTTCTAAACTAAACGGGTGGGAGCAGTGTTTGAAGTGTCTACTCAGTGTCAGAGCAGTGGGGCAGGGGTTGCCCTGGGGTGGGTGGCAGGGAGCTGGGCACAGGCACCTTGCCCGGAGGTGACTGTGACTGCCCCTTTACTGGCCTTGGGGAGCCTGGCAGGTCGGCTAACATGTTACATAGAAACTGCAAATGCGGGTTTACACTGAAGACAGACACAAAATGCTGGAGTAACTCAGTGGATCAGGCAGCATCTCTGGAGGAAAGGACAAGTCAAGTTCAAGTTCAAGTGAGTTTATTGTCATGTGTCCCTGATAGGACAATTAAATTCCTGCTTTGCTTCAGCACACAGAACATAGTAGACATGAATACAGAACTGATCAGTGTGTCCATATACCATTGTATAAATATATACACACATGAATAAATAAACTGATAAAGAGCAAATAAACAGATAATGGGTTATTAATATTTAGAGTTTTGTCCGAGTCAGGTTTAATAGCCTGATGGCTGTGGGGAAGTAGTTATTCCTGAACCTGGTTGTTGCAGTCTTCAGGCTCCTGTACCTTCTACCTGAAGGTAGCAGGGAGATGAGTGTGTGGCCAGGATGGTGTGGGTCTTTGATGATACTGTCAGCCTTTTTGAGGCAGCGACTGCGATAAATCCCCTCGATGGAAGGAAGGTCAGAGCCGATGATGGACTGGGCTGTGTTTACTGCTTTTTGTAGTCTTTTCCTCTCCAGGGCGCTCAAGTTGCCGAACCAAGCCATGTTGCAACCGGTCAGCATGCTCTCTACTGTGCACCTATAGAAGTTAGAGAGAGTCCTCCTTGACAAACCGACTCTCCGTAATCTTCTCAGGAAGTAGAGGCGCTGATGTGCTTTCTTGATAATTGCATTAGTGTTCTCGGACCAGGAAAGATCTTCAGAGATGTGCACTCCCAGGAATTTGAAGCTCGTGACCCTTTCAACCATTGACCCGTTGATATAAACGGGACTGTGGGTCCCCATCCTACTCCTTCCAAAGTCCACAATCAGTTCCTTAGTTTTGCTGGTGTTATGGGCCAGGTTATTGTGCTGGCACCATATGGACAGTTGCTCGATCTCTCTTCTATACTCTGACTCATCCCCATCAGTGATACGTCCCACAACAGTGGTGTCGTCAGCGAACTTGATGATGGAGTTTGCACTGTGACCGGCTACGCAGTCATGAGTATAGAGTGAGTACAGCAGGGGGCTGAGCACGCAGCCTTGAGGTGCTCCCGTGCTGATTGTTATCGAGGCTGACACATTTCCACCAATACGAACAGACTGTGGTCTGTGAATGAGGAAGTTGAGGATCCAATTGCAGAGGGATGCGCAGAGACCCAGTTCTGCGAGTTTGGTAACCAGCTTGGAGGGGATGATTGTGTTAAATGCCGAGCTGTAATCGATGAATAACAGACTGACATATGAGTTTTTGTTGTCCAAGTGGTCCAGAGCGGAGTGGAGGGCCAGCGAGATCGCATCCACCGTTGATCTGTTGTGGCGGTAAGCGAACTGCAGTGGGTCCAGGTTTTTGTTGAGGTAGGAGTTGATTTGCGCCATGATCAACCTCTCAAAGCACTTCATCACCACCAGCGTTAGTGCCACTGGTCGATAGTCAATGACTTAGGATAGTCATAGACAGAGTCAGGGAGGGGGAAACAAGAGGTATGGGAGGGTCCAAAATAAAGGAGAGCCTGCATCAATGACTTAGGAAAGATGGAGCCCACAATGGTCCATTGTTGGTTGGGAACGGTGTGATAACGAAGGAATACAAACAGTGAAGTTAGAAAGAGGACTAGAAAAGTATGGGACAACTTTACAAGGAAGGCACTTTTCTGACATTTCAGGAGTTGCAACAGACTTATGGACTTCGAGGAAATGATTATTTCAGATATCTTCAACTTAGAGATTATGTAAAATCGAACTCCCAAAATTTTCGAATTAGAAATTCAGAAATTCTTGATGAATGTTGGAACAAACATCCTAATACAGAAAAATTAATATCTTATATATATAATATCTTATTAGACAGTGACATTCCTTCGACGGACTTACACAGACAAACATGGGAAAAAGAATTAAATCAAGTAATAACGAAAGATACTTGGGAACAAAGTTTGCAACACATACATCAGTGTTCACTAAACGCCAGACATTCTCTAATACAATTTAAAGTAATACATAGGTTACATTATTCAAAAACAAAACTACATAACATTTTTCAACATATCTCACCTATATGTGATAAATGTCAACATTTAGAAGCTACATTATCTCATATGTTTGCAAACTGTATAAAAATTTAAAAATTCTGGGTAAATATTTTTAGTATAATATCTAAAGTAACCAGCACACAATTGGACCCAGATCCAAAATTAATAATACTCGGAATATTAGAATTAAATCAAACACTTAGAACAACACAAAGAAACTTTATTGATTATAGTTTAATAACAGGAAAAAAATTAATTCTAAAATTTTGGAAAGGCCCTACGGCCCCCACAATCAAAATGTGGATTATAGAAATGACGGAGACCTTAAACGTGGAAAGAATCAGATTTTCCCTGTTGGACAAACAGGAATTATTCGTTGGAACATGGTCTCCTTTTATTGATTACTTAAAGGGTCAGAACAGTTCAGCACAGGAACCTGACTAGCACTCGGGCTAAAGAATGGATGAAATGCTATACTCTGAAATGTACGAATATATCTCGAATGAAGTCTTTTTTATTTTAATAAAATTTTCCATTCTTCTTTAACTATCTTTTTCCTTTTTGTTTTTTTGTTTTTTTTGTTTTGTTTGTTTTTGTTTTTGTTTTTCTTCTCTTTCTTTACTTCATCTATCTCTTTAGTTCTATCTAGTTTAAAAAAAAAAAAGGCAAAAGGTATTGGAGACAATGTAATAATAATTGACAATATTATCAATTTAAAAATATAAGACTGTAATGATGTAAATAGGTTATGTACCTATCTCCAATAAAAAATATTTTCAAAAAAAAAAGAAAGAGGACTAGGGTGGGGGAGGGATGGAGAAGGGATGTAAGGATCACTTGAAATTAGAACAATCAATATTCATACCACTGGGGTGTAAGATGCCCAAGTGAAATATGAGATGCTGTTCCTCTCATTTGCGTTTAGCCTCACTCTGACAATGGAGGAGGCCCAGGACAAAAAGGTCAGTGTGGGAATGGGAAGGCGAATTCAAATGTTTGGCAATCGGGAGACCAGGGAGGTCCATGCGGACTGAGATGTCCAGCGAAACGATCGCCCAGGCTAGGTTTAGTCTTGCTGATATATTGGAGTCCACATCTTGAACAATGGATACAGTAGATGAGGTTGGAGGAGGTGCGAGTGAACCTCTGCCTAACCTGAAAGGACTGTCGGGGTTCCTGGATAGAGTCGAGGGAGGAGGTATAGGGACAGGTGTCATGTTATTACGTATTGTCTTTCTGCTGACTGGTTAGCACGCAACAACAACTTTTCACTGTACACCTGACAATAAACTAAACTGCACTGAGGTGTTGCATGTCCTGTGGTTGGTCATAGAGTGAAACAGTGTGGAAACAGGCCATTTGGCCCAACCTGCCCACACTCACCAACATGTTCCATCTACACTAGTCCCATCTGCCTGCGTTTGGCCCATATCCCTCTGCACCTGTCCTATCAGGCAGCTTGTTACATCCACCCACCACCCTTTGTGTGAGAAAGATACCCCTCAGATTCCTATTAAATCTTTTCCCCTTCACCTTGAACCTATGTCCTCTGGTCCTCAATTCCCCTACTCTGGGCAAGAGGCTCTGTGCATCTCTGTTCCTCTCATGATTTTATACACTTCTATAAGATCACCCCTCATCCTCCTGTGCTCCAAGGAATAGAGTCCCAGCCTACGCAACCTGTCCCTATAGCTCACACCCTCTAGTCATGGCAACATCCTCATAAATCTTTCCCGTGGCCTTTCCAGCTTGACATCTTCCCTACGACAGGGGAATGTACCTGGGGAGGGGACGGTGTGGGTCACCTTGCATAGAATGTTTTCACAGTGTGATTTTGCTGGGTAATTATTTGAATCTCACCGTCTCCCGGCAATGCCACTGACACCCAACAGTATCTCTACTTCCTCAAGGGATTTGGCATGTCTCCAAATACTCTACGGAGCTTCTCCAGGTGCATAGTAATGATCATACTTACAGGTTGCATCACAGATAGGTTTGGCAACTCGAAAGGCCAGGAACAACAGTTGTGGCCACTGCCCTGTCCATCACAGGTACTGACCTCCCCACCACTGAAGGGGTCTACAGGAGACGCTGCTGCAAGAATATCACAGCTAATATCACTGTGACTCATGGGGAACAAGATACAGGAGCCTGCGAATCCGTGACCTCCAGCTTCAAGAGCAGCTTCTTCCCAGTAACCAGATAGATACAAAAAGCTGGAGTAACTCAGCGGGACAGTCAGCATCTCTGGATAGAAGGAATGGGTGATGTTTCAGGTCGAGACCCTTCTTCAGACTTGATTAGAAAGGGTGTCAAAGGTTGCGGGGAAAAGGCTGGAGAATGGGGTTGAAAGGGAAAGATAGACCAGCCATGATTGAATGGCGGAGCAGACTCAATGGGCAGAATGACCTAATTCTGCTCCGTGAACTTATCAATGTGTGAATTTGCCTTTGGTCATCATTTACTTGTGATAGAAACAGAGAATACTGAGAACACTCAGCAGGCCAGGCAGCGTCTGTGGACAGCCTCATACTACCCGACCTGCTGAGTATTTCCTGCATTTTGGTTTATATCTCAGGTTTCCGGCATCTGCCAGGGTTGCTTTTGTTCTGGAGTACTTTTGTTATCAATTTTATAAAACCTTGTTCTGGATTTCATCTCTCTCCACATAAAGACATTAAGTGCTCAGCAGGTCAGGCAGCATCTGTGGAGAACATGGATAGGTGACGTTTCGGGTCAGGACCTTCTCTCCACACTCACTGCCTGCCAAATAATTACAGCCTGCCCTGTTTTCACTTATAAACTCCACTTACTGGTAGAACATAGAACAGTGCAGGACAGGAACAGGCCCTTCGGCCCACCATGTCTGTGCTGAGTACGAACCTCCTCTGCCTGCGCTGATCCATATCCCTCCACATCCACGTGTCTGTCTATAAATCACTAAAACACCACTATAGTATCTGCCTCCACCACCACCACCCCTGGCAGCGCGTCCCAGGCACCCACACCCTCTGAGTACAAAACGTACCCCACGCATCTTCCACTTTAAAGCTATCGCCTCTAGTCTTTAACATTTCTATCCTGGGGGAAAATAAACTTTTGATTGTCTATGTTTTAGTTTAGTTTAGAGATACAGATTGGAAACAGGCCTTTCCGCCCATCGAGTCCGCGCCAACCAGTAATCACCCCTCATCCTATCCACTGTGGACTATTTACAGAAGCCAATTAACCTACAAACCTCTGGACTGTGGGGCGAAACCGGAGCACCCGTAGAAAATCCACGCAATCACGGGGAGGACGTGCAAACTCCGTACAGACAGCGTCCGTTGTCGGGATCGAACCCGGGTCTCTGGTGCTGTGAGGCAGCAACTCTACCACTGCACCACCGTTCCATCCCTACACGCGGCATATCCTATATCCTATACACGCCTCTTATAATTTTTTCCACTCCTATCAGATCTTTCCTCATTCTCCAAAGTTGCAGAGAAAACAATCCAATTTTGTCCAAAATAAGACATAAAGTGCTGGAGGAAACAGCATTTGCAATCCCTTGTGTCTGAAAATTTATCCTAGTAGATCATGGCCTCTGATCCAGAACGCTCTGTTTGAGGAATGCTGCCCCTTGGCTCTGGGTATGTGTGCGAGTGAGTATGTGTATACATGTATGTGTGCGAGTGAGTATGTGTATACATGTATGTGTGCGAGTGAGTATGTGTATACATGTATGTGTGCGAGTGAGTATGTGTATACATGTATGTGTGCGAGTGAGTATGTGTATACATGTATGTGTGCGAGTGAGTATGTGTATACATGTATGTGTGCGAGTGAGTTCGTGCGTGTGTGCGTATGTAGGAAGGAACTGCAGATGCTGGATTAAACCGAAGATAGACACTAAATACTGGAGTAACTCAGCGGGACAGGCAGCATCTCTGGAGAGAAGGAACGGGTGACGTTTCGGGTCGAGACCCTTCATCAAAATGAAGACTCCGAAGAAGGGTCTCGTGAGTGTGTGTGTATCAGTGTGTGTGTATGAGTGTGAGTGTGTGTGTGTATCAGTGTGAGTGTGTGTGAGTGTATGAGTGTATGTGTGTATGAGTGTGAGTGTGTGTGAGTGTATGAGTGTGAGAGTGTGTGTGTATGTGTGTGTGTGTGTATGAGTGTGAGTGTGTGTGTATCAGTGTGAGTGTGTATCAGTGTGCGAGTGTGTGTGTATCATTGTGAGAGAGTGTGTATGTCAGTGTGAGTGTGTGCGTGTGTATCAGTGTGAGTGTGTGAAAGTGTGTGTTTATCAGTGTGAGAGTGTGTGTGTGACCACACGGGCCGGCTCTGCCCCCACTCGGGTCACCCGGCCACAGTAGCCCTAAAGGAGGGCGAGTCCCTGCCCCAGCCCCGCCTCACACACCCCAGCCCCGCCCGCACTCCATCCCACCTCCCGCGGCAGCAGGCGGTGCTTTGCCGGGAGTTGGACGAGGGGAGAATCCCTCCCTCCCTCGCTTGAAGCCGCGGTATTGCGGGAGCGCCGGCGGTTCGCAGCCCCGCTCCGCCCGCACACGGAGCTGAGATGGGCCGCCTGTGATCCGCTCCCTCCCGCCGGCCGACACCATGGACAAGGAGAAAGGTAGGAGCTACTTCCCCGCTGCTCGCTCCCCTCAAACCATCCACAGCTTGGAGCAAACTCAGCACAAACTTCTGACAGATGTCTCCCCAAACCTTGCATCCTCACAGGCAGTGACTGGGGCGGTGAAGCCGCGCCGTCTCCCCCTGTAACTGACACACTCACCAGTCTCCCCCCGTCTGACAGACACACAGTCACCCTGTCTGTCTGTCTGACACACTGACACAATCGGGCTCTCAATGGAAGAGGCGCTTCAGCAAGAACCTCATGTGTTGTTTGTCATCACGGTCATTGTCACAGCGGTTGGCAAAGCGAAACTGTTTTCGATGTTGAATAACACTGGGGAGCCCGCGTGGAGTACAGTGATACAGTAGTACAGTAATATGTACAGTCTGGTGCCGTGTACATTGCTGTGTACAATGCACTTATACTAGTACACTAGTACAGTACAGTAATATGTACAGTCTGGTGCCATGTACATTGCTGTGTACCATGCACTCATACTAGTACACTAGTACAGGACTGTGCTCAGTATGGTGGCAGTGGAACAGTACCATGTCGTTCTGTAAAGTCTAAAGAGTGTTTGTTGTGTGGTGTGTATCAGAGTCAAGTGTGTTTTATTGTCATGTCCCGCAAATGAACAATGTAATTGCAGCCAGACAACAGACATGTAAACATAGTCCTCGGTAAAGGCCAAAAATAAACAACAAACAACAAGTTCTGGATGTAAAAAGTGCAAAGACAATGCTCCCAAGTCTATGTGGTTCAGAGATTATTTGGAGGTTGTGGTGTGCTGTAGGGAAGAGGCTGTTCCTGAACCTGGACATTACAGTTTACAGGCTCCTGTACCTTCTTCCCGATGGCAGGGGTGAAATGAGAGCATGGCCAGGGTGGTGTGGGTCTCTGATGATGCTGGCTGCCTTTTTGAGGCAGTGAGTCCGGTAAATGCCTTCGATGGTGGGGAGGTCGGGGCCAGTGAAGGACTGCACAGTGTTCACAACATTTTGCAACCTTCTTCACTCCTGGTTCAAGTTGCTGAACCAGACCATGATGCAACCAGTCAATATGCTCTCTACTGTACACCTGCAGAAGTTAGAGAATACTCGCTGACATACCGAATCTCCGTAATCTTCTCAGGAAGTAGAGGCGTTGATATGCTTCCTTTATAATTGCATCAGTGTGCAGGGTCCAGGAAAGATCTTCAGAAATATGCACGCCCAGGAATTTGATGCTCTTGACTCTCTCATCATCGGCCCGTTGATATAAACATGTTTATGGGTCCCCATCCTTCCTCTTCCAAAGTCCACAATCAGTTCCTTGGTATTACTGACATTCAGAGCCAGGCTATATTTAAGAGGGAATTAGATGTGGCCCTTGTGGCTAAAGAGAATCATCAGAGACACACTACATCCAGCTCACTCTCTGCTCAAACACAAAAACTGCACATACAACCTCAGGCACAGACGAGCGGACAGCATCGCCACAAACAGAACACGCTTTTTTAAGAGATTCTTCCCTGCCACAGTGAGACTCTTGGCCAAAATAAAATGAACTGATGTCCTGACCTACCTCATAGCATATCATATTATATCATATTATATTGTCTCCTGGGCCTGTGCAATTTACAATGCAATCGACACTTTTATATAGGGTTTGTGTAATTTACAATGCTCTCACTTTCCCCTTTATATAGGGTTTTAGGCACTTTCTTTTTTATTTCTAGAGAAGTATATGTTTTTGTAGATTATGTGTCTTTCTGTGTGTCTTTTTAATGTGACTTGACTCGACTCTCTGAACAACCGCACAAGAGTTCCTATGTGTGTAAGCACAAATGGTAAATAAAGTTTTTGACCTTTGACCTTTAAAGGGATCAGGGGGTATGGAGAGAAATCAGGTACGGGATACTGAGTTGGATGATCAGCCATGATCATATTGAATGGTGGTGCAGGCTCGAAGGGCTGAATGGCCTACTCCTGCACCTATGTTTCTATGTTATTGTGCAGGCACCATTTGGTCAGTCAATCAATCTAACTTCAATACTCTGATTCATCGCCATCTGAAATTCGTCCCACAACGGTGGTGTCGTCGGCAAACTTGATGATGGAGTTCGCACTATGTCCGGCTACACAGTCATGAGTATAGAGTGAGTAGAGCAGGGGGCTGAGCACGCAGCCTTGAGGTGATTGTTATTGAGGAAGAAGTGCTTTTGCCAATTTGAACAGACTGTGGTTTGTTGATGAGGAAGTCAAGGATCCACTTGCAGAGAGATGCGCAGAGATAAGGAATGGGTGACGTTTCAGGTCGAGACCCATTCCTTCTCTCCAGAAAAGCTGTCTGTCCCGCTGAGTTACTCCAGCTTTTAGCGTCTATCTTTGGTTTAAACCAGCATCTGCAGATCAAGTTCAAGTTAAAGTTCACGTTTACATTTATTATCACTGTTCCATTGGTACAGCGAGATTTGGGTTGTCGTACAGCCACACGAATAAAAGTACACAACACACGATAGGATTTAACATGAACACCCCCACACAGCGGAATCAACGTTCCCCACTGTGAGGGAAGGCAACAAAGTTCAGTCATTTTCCTCTTGTTCACCCGTGGTCGGGGCCTCCGCAGTGGCTGCAATAGCGGCCCGATGTTCAGGCCCTCTCGCCGGGATGATGGAACTCCGGCGTCGGAAGAACACTCTCAGCGGCTTGGAGTTTCTGAATCGGCCGCTTCCTTCCGCAGACCGCGGCTCCCGAAGTCCACAGGCCGAGTTAGGCGGAGCTCCAACACGGCAATCCTCGGTGAAAGTTCCCAGGCTCCGCGATGTTAAAGTCAGCACCGCCCGCGGCTGGAAGCTCCGCAGACCACAGCTCCACAATGTTAAAGTCGGCAGGCCTAGCACTCCGGAGCTCCAACACGGCGATCCTCGGTATGGCATCGCCCACTCCGTGATGGAATCCAGTGCTGCACCGCTGCTGAAGCTGAAGCTCTGGCAGGTCTCTGGCAGGAAAGGCCGCACTAACCCAGATGGTAGGCCACGAGGAGGGGGCGAAGATGCGACTCGGAGAATAGACGCATCCCCGACCAGGTAGGGACTGTGGAAAACAGTTTCCCCCTTCGCCCTCCCCCCCCATCCCCCACATAAAAAGACTCAAAGGCCTCCAAAACAAAACTTTTTAACAGACTAAAAATTGAAAAAAAGGATGAAAGGACGAACAGCTGCAGGCGAGGCAGCCGTACTCAACGGCGTCACCTTGCGTGAAGTTCCTTCTTCACAAGGCGTTGCTTCCTGCACAAGCTATTAAACACTACAAGTCCAGAACCAGGAACCACAGTTTAAGAATAAGGGGTAGGCCATTTAGAACTGAGATGAGAAAAAACTCTCTTCTTCCTCTTCCCTTCTCCCCCCCTTCTCCTCCTCCTCCTCTAAGCTCCCTCCTCCTCTCTCCTCCTCTCTTCTCTTCTCCTCATCTCTCCTCATCTCTCCTCTCCTCCCCTCTCCTCCCCTCTCCTCTCCTCCCCTCTCCCATCTCTCTCACCTTCTAGTTTATCCTTCCCTTGTTTCTCTTTCTCACCCCCCCACTCTTCACCCCCCCCATCCTCAACCCACACTTCTTCTCGACCATACCCACCCCTGCTCTGCCTCCCCTTCCCCTCCCACACCCCCCTGCGAGACATCCCATATTCCCCCCGCTGCCTCCGCTACCCCCCACCTCCACTCCTCCTCCCACTCCCACTCCCACATGCCCTTCCCTCTCCCACCCATCCCTCCCCATCCCCCCCATTTCTTCTCCCCACTCACTCCGACTCCCCTCCCTCACCCCACCCACCCCAACACAATGCCCCTCTCCATTCATCCTCCCCCTCCCAATCTGGATAGAAAATTGGCTTCATGGAAGGTTGATGGTGTAAGGTTGCTTCTCGGACTGGGGGCCTGTGACTAGTGGTGTGCCTCCGGGTTCGGTTACTGCTGGGCCTGTTACTGTTTGTCATCTACACCAATGATTTGGATGAGAACATACAGGGCAAGATTAGCAAATTTGTTGATGATACAAAAGTTAGTGGATTTGCAGATAGTGAAGATGGTTGTGAAAGATTGCAGCAGGATCTGGATCGATTGGCCAGGTGGGCTGAGGAATGGTTGATGGAATTTAATACAGAGAAATGTGAGGTGTTGCATTTTGGGAAGTCTTTGGGACCTACACAGCGAATGGTAGGCCTCTGGGAGGTGTTATAGAGCAGAGGGATCTCGGAGTACATGTGCATGGTTACTTGAAGTCACAGGTAGATCGGGTGGTCAAAAAGGCTTTTGGCACATTGGCCTTCATCAGTCTTGAGTATAGAAGTTGGGAGGACATGTTGCAGTTGTATAAGACGTTGGAGAGGCTGCATTTAGAGTATTATGTTCAGTTTTGGGCACCGTGTTAAAGGAAATATGTTGTCAAGCTGGAAAGGGTACAGAGAAGATTTACAAGGATGTTGCCAGGACTACAGGGTCTGAGCTGTAGGAAGAGGTGGTGCAGGCTGGGTCTCTACTTCTTTGCAGCACAGAAGGATGAGGGATGATTTTATAGAGGTGCATAAAATCTTGAGAGGAATAGATCAGGTAGATACACATAATCTCTTGCCCAGAGCAGGGGAATCGAGGACCAGAGGCCACAGGTTCAAGGTGAAGGGGAAAAGATTTAATAAGAATCTGAGGGGTAATGTTTTCACACAAAGGGTGGTGGGTGTATGGAACAAGCTGCCAGATGAGGTAGATGAGGCTGGGACTATCCCAATGGATAAGAAACAGTTAGACAGGTACATGGATAGGACAGGTTTGGCGGGATATGTGCCAAACATGGGCAGGTGGGACTAGTGTAGCTGGGACATGTTGGCTGGTGTGGGCAAGTTGGGCCGAAGGGCCATTTTCCATGCTGTATCACTCTCTGACTCTAATCCTCTTCTCTCCACCTCCCCTCCACTCTTTTCTCTTCCACTCCCCTCCACTCATCCTACTCTACCCCCTTGCGCCCCCCCCCCCCCCCAGTTGTGACGTCCACCCTGATCTCCATCAGCGTGAACATAATTGTGTGTGTGTGTGTGGGCAGCGCTGGCTCATCCCTGCTTCCCCAGGGAGCACTGCTGCCTGTTTGTTGAGGGAGCCACTGATTGTAACGTCTGCGACGCCCGGATCTGCAACTTGGGAACAACGTGTGCTGTTACTGACCCGCTGTGCTTCCATGGAGCTGGGCACCACAGCCAGAGGAGAGGGGCCCTGTGTCCAGTGGTACTGGGGCCCACAGGGCAGAGGGCTGGGGCCCTGTGTTAGCCAGAGGAGAGCAGCAGAGGGCTGGGGCCTCTGTGTCCCCCAGGGCAGGGCCCAAAAGCCAGAGGACAGGGGCCCCAGTGTCCAGTGGTACTGGGGCCCAAAGGGCAATGGGCAAGGGCCCCTGTGTTGCCCAGGGCAG